>NC_067249.2:109140273-109443606 GCF_019359855.2 Lolium perenne | reverse complement strand
CTCTTGATAAATTATCCACGAGAAGATGCACATATTTGTCAATAGTGGGGTCAAGAAAAGAAGTATTTTTTTGTCATGGATCTTCCAAATATTTTAAAAGGTCATGCATGTCTAGTGTGGCATTTTTCTTAGGAACTACAACACATGTGATGGCTCCATGCACACATTTTATCAAAAGGTTGTGCATGACAAGTTCGGATGTTTTCGTAGGAACTACACATGTGATGACTCCATGCACAAGTTTTTTTAAAAAACTTCCATTTTGGTTTTTTTTCAAACTTGTCTCGAATTCCATGCAAAGTCATGCATGGCACCAAATTATTTTAATGATTATTCTCATAAACCTATTCTAGCATTATTCCTAGGATCTTCATCACATTAGATGGTTCGATGCACACATTTTTCATTTTTTTAACCTACCTATTTTTGTGGTAGACTGTTTAATAAAAAACTGCTATGTTGGCATTCTTTTGTGAACAAAAAAAAAACTATTCCAAGTGCTCTTTTCTATTTCATGATGGAAGGGTGGAGCTGGGAGGGTGCGTCCAAGAAGCGATGAGTAGTTTCTCTCCACTTCTTCCTGATGTATGGGGTGAGCAAGCCCTCCCATCAGTATCAGAGGAATTTGACAAGGGCTATAGGACGACCAGTTACATCACCAAAAGAGGTGATGCATGTCTCCTTCACCAAAACAACAGTATCCATTTGAAGCAACTACAATAACACAAGTACACCGTAATAAAAATAATAATAAAGTACTAGTTTTTTCCATTTCTACTGGCCAATTTTACAAATCAAATTTCAAACATTTGAACTAGTGGTAGAGATTGACCTGGTCAACGTCTACCTTGAGCCCGCTTGATGCTTCAGCTCGGAGTTGAGATCCTTGTCTTGTGACATCTCGGCCTCGAGTTTGTCCTTCCTATCAGTGAGGTCTAGGATCAGTCCAGGGAGTTTGTCTGTGGTCTCCGCCTGACCGAGGCTCCGCCGCTGGATCTCCTCACTCCTAGTGAATGATTTCATGGCGATATTGTCGAGAATGCGAATCCGGTTCTTCTCAGCGGCGAGCTCGGAGTAAAGTGTCATGTACTCCTTGGCGAGGGCGCTTCTGTCCGTCGTCTCGACACATAATTCGGCCATAACCATTTTTAAAATGGTACCGATCTTGTAGAGGGGCTTCTATCAGATGGGCATGGAGAACAATATCATTAGTGTACCCAGAGAACTATCTAGAAAGATAGAATGAGAATCCCAATTTGTACAAATGTCTATACCTCGCTGCTTTGAGAAGTGGGCTCCGCGGAAGATGTTTCCGTAGGCAGGAGGGCTGCGAGAAAACTAAGGTCGTCCGACCTGAAAATACGATTGAGAGAGAAGGTAAGAACAAGAGGGATGAATAAATTGTAAAAGACATAGAACGATGCGCAAGAACAAAAGATCGCCTAAAGGTAGCAGTCGCAGGCTGCGACGCCTTTGAAGACTCTTGCACTGAAGGCACCTTGACAGCAGAAGAGGGATACCATTTTTTTTGGCTTCCGTCACCTTCTGGAGCGAGGCTTGTTCCCGGTCATGGTGACAAAGTAGTATTCCAAGAGGTATAGAACGTGAACTGAGGAAGACGTGCCAGAGAGAACGTCAAAGGACAAGTACTTAAATGTGGCCTCCTCGTCTCCTTGGCTCCTCGCACGACTCCTCGCGAGTAGTAATACTAAGTCAGATAAGATCAGCTGGTCAAAGAGCAAACTTCAAGGGAGAGACTTGGTGCCATCTCCAAATATACTCCCTCCTATCCAAATGGTACCAAATTTTTTGAATGACAATTTACCCAAAAATTGGTGTGTACGTTTGGTGTTTTTACAAGGTACTAGCTAGATGGCATGTGATGGCTCCATGAGCATATTTCACAATTTTACATTTTTTTTGAACCTCACTTGGTTGGTTTCAATTTGGTTCAAACTTTTGGATTGCGGCATTCGTACTGGGTAGCCGCATAACCCATTTTGGGGGCAATGTTTTGGAGTAACACACTTGCAAGCTACCATCCAAGTATTTTTTGTGAAAATCTCTGAATTCTAAATTATGTACATACAATTCAAATTTATATTTAATTGGCTGAAGCTCAAAATAAATCGATATATAGATGTTATTGACATAAATCCTCACGCCTTGAATTTGGCCCTCCTTAAAGGTCACAAAATGACCTTTGAAAAATGAAGTATTGGCATTTTGCACGTTACTAATTTTTCGCAGCGACATCACAAAAAATCACTCATTTTGCCCTCTCTATACGTGCACGAATAAAGAATAAATTTCATTTTTGTATGCATATAGATCGAGAAGCTAGCATAAGACTCTAGTTGGCAAAGTTGTGGGCGAGCAGAAGATTGCACATATCTACCATATATAAATAGGCTCAAGCATGAAAAGCGAGTTTGTTGTGAATCTTGCATGAAGCATATATGGTCAGAAGCAAACCAGTGAAGTCACAAAAACAATTCAACTTTTTGTATGACTCAACCTTTCTATAAATTGCTTGGCTCCATGGAGGTTGCAATCATCACAGTTGAGGTTGCTTTGAGATTCACATTTCTGCTATGTTCCATTCTCTCCAACTTATATTTCTCTTATTTAGTTGAGACTTTGGGGTTTTCCTCTTTGGGATGATTTGGGCCCATTTTCTGCCACCTCCCAGCCTAGCCTTGCTCCCTACATTGGTGTCCTGCCCGAGATTGGAAGATTTGCAGTCCCGTGATCCTTTCGATTACTTGCCAATAGTTCTGCACCTTTTCGTTTTCCCGTTAATAGCTCGAGATTTCTTCATGGTTCCCGTTGCCCCGTTTCTTGGTGGAGAGGAGGAGGGCTGGAGCTGGAGCCCCTCATCTCCGTCGCTACATTCAGATCCTGTTTTTGTTGAGTTGGACCAGATCAACGGAATAGCCCAAGCCAACCCCATCTCCCCTGCGGCCCCGACGGTTCCGGTCACCGCCGACGCCTGCGTCTAGGGGACCACGAGGAGGGGATTGATCTGGGTGCAGGATGAGGACGGGCTCGATCTGGCTGTAGGATGAGGACGGGCTCAAGCTCCTCATCTACGGTGCGTCTCCGCGCCTCCAACGCCGCATCTGGATATCAGCGCCAACTCTCCCGCAGCTATGTCACCATGGGCGCGCCGCCCCGTTGCCCTAGAGATGCTGCGAATGCGAGGTGGTGTTGGGCGACCTGGACACCTGGTCTACCAGTGGAAATCCCGGCGTCCCTCCGCCCCGCTCCCAAAGGCACCGCCTGGTATGAAACTTCGCAGATCCCTCGACGCCGGCGCGCCCCGAGCTGCCCCCTATTGCCTCGACGCCGGCGCGCCCTGGGCTGCCCACTACTGCCTGAACGTTTGTGCGCCCTGAGCTGCCCCCTACTACCTCGACGCCGACGTGCCCTGGACTCCCCCGATCCCTCCTACTGTCTTGACGCCAGCGCGCCCCGGGCTGGCTTCCTACTGCCTCAACGCCGGCGCCACCGGGCTGGACCCATACCGCCTCGACGCTGGCGTTCCCGGGGCTGCCCCCATAATGCCACCAGGAGCGCGACCTTCGCGTGCGGAGGGTCTTGTACGTCGTTGTCCAGGTGCGCCATCGGATACCAACTGATTTGTAGGCCTCTGTTTTTTTCTCAGATAAGAGAAGTTGATGCAGCCATGATTTTGCCATTTTCTTCCGTCTTTTTTTTTTTGCTTTGGACTATGGTAGTGTCAATAATTGTGGGATGATCCCCACTAGGCTTATGTTCATACAAGGGGACCATCACTGTTTAATTTGTGTTGCCACAATTTCAATAAGCACCGTATGAGATTGTACCGAGCACCCTTTCGTGATTCAGTAGGCACCAACTAATCTCAAATGGGCTCCTTTCTGTTCCCAATTTATTTTATAGGAACCAAATGATATCAAATGGTCCGAATAATCTGAGGAGGCATCCCATTTTTTGAACAGGCTCCTTTCAAGTTATACAAGCATTGTTTCTTATAAAGCAGTCTTTGTGTGCTAAATCTATTCCTAGACCAAATAGAAGGGAGTTCATTTTGAATTTTGTACTATTCAACCTACATTTCACTGCCTTGTGCATAATGACTCAATTTACTACGTATCCCTAAACTTAGGATTTGATACCCACTCCACGCAGAAGCATGTTCTCTTGTTTAGTAAATTCACTTGGCACCGTTGAACACAACGGAAGGCTCCATCCACTTTTTGTTCAGGCACCTTCGTCAAGTAAGGCAGGCACCTTATTCTGCTACTGCTGTTGTTGTGGACACACACTGGGGGATACCCTATCAGCGCAGATCACAGAAGGAAGGGTCTGGCTCGACCCTTGCAGCAGAAGGAAACAACGAGACATAAAGTCCAGATCTGAGTCAGTTTAGAATTTAGAATAAGTTGAGTCCGTGTCCTCCCAGAACACTTATCCTTGTATGGCTTTATAAGCCCCATAGATGTAACGTAAGGGCAAGCAATAAGAAAACTCTATCTCCTCTATATGCTATCCCGACCTAGTCTAATTCTCTGATCTCCCAATCCCCTGCTGACAACCAGCGCCGGCCACGGCGCCCACCCGTCACCGCCGGCTTAGGCCTCCGGTGAACTATCCGTACAACCTCAGGAGTAAACGACACAACAGCTGTTTTCCCTTATTATTCTGCTGCTGCGGTTTTCGCCAAAGTTGTAGTATTGGATGATAATCCTGCCATGTTAAATTCTTTTTTTGTGGATATTTTCATTCTTTTATTTCAAATTTCTAGACCTCTTGAAGCTTAAATTTGTGAAAATTTTCAGAGTAGGGAAAAGAAGATATTGCTGATGGTATAGTCTCTATGGCTCTAGATCCAACCCAAGTTAGGACTTCAAAAACCCGCTCCTCCGATGGGTACCTGCTGCTCGCCGCCCCCTTCTCCATCTCGCGTGATTGCCTGCACCCTAAATGATGCGCCGCTTCGAGAACCCGCACCTGTGAAATAAGTGCATCCTGTCCTTAATTTGTTTTCTTGCCAATTGTGTTACCTTTTCCTTGGCACATTTGCCATTGGAATTCCGTCAGATTAGAGGATCAGTTCTCAAGAAAGATTTAATGTCCCTTTGTTTCCCAGATTTAATCTAAGTTTGTTACTTTAAAGAGGGCACCCATTAGATATGTGCAGAGCACCGTTCAAGCCAATGAACAGGCTCCTTTTGTTTGGGTGGTTGGCTCTTTTATAAATTGTATACCAATCTTTGAATATTTTACTCATGCACTCTTCCATAACACTTGTGGTTCCTTTTATAGTTCTGGAAAGTGAGAACAGCAACAACCAATACATCAGACTTGGACTAATGCCTTTCATTATTTAATCAGATCTGCTAATGTCATTTGTCAATATCTAGTTGGACAGCCACAGTCTCATGATAATTGATAAGTGTCTCACTTCTTGGAGGTGGCATGCATGCTGCCACAGGCTCTGGTTGTTCTGTGAATTTAGTTTTCTGTCCACCAGAACTTCATTGCTCATATTTAGCCAGCTAGGATTAAAGGAATCTCAGGGAAACTTTGAGATTTTCTTGCTCGTCTGATCCCCTCTCTTTTTTTGCTTGCATGCTATGTTGTATATGATGCAGTAGCTAGTTTGTCACGTTTTAAGGGCGTGCTTGATAAATCAGTTGGTGGGTATAATCAGATTGTATCTTAGAGATCAAATATATTAACATATTTTGAACATTGCTTGTATAACAGGAATATGATACAATATTCATCTTTGTTAATGACGTATCTATCATTTTTCATATGGAACACATTTGACATTTCTGTTTCTCTGAACTTTAGGCTGTCGTGGTTGCCTTCGACGGTAACCACAAATTGGTGGTCATACAAACCACGAGAAGATGGAGAAGTGGCCAATTATTACTCAGATGGCTACTAATAAAACCTCTGGTAATTTCATGTCCTTCTGTATTGTGGTATATTTTCATTGATCAGTATGCAATACACTAACATGTGCTTATTCGGTTAAGAAACCAATTCTTAGTATTTCCAGATTGGAAATAAATGTCTGTCAGTCTCGAGCCGGAGCAAGTCACGCTTGCAATCGGCCTCTCCTCTGTCATCTTGACTGGGATGGCTGGAATACAGGCAGGGCGCAGATACTTAGGGGACATGTCCACTTGCATCCTGACATGTGAAGTCCAAGAAAATGGGAAAGGACAAAACATGAACTGGAACCAATGATGATGTCAGGTCACGGACAACAAGGCTCTTGGCCCGTGACTAGAGCAGGGCCATGCCTTAATGCCTAATGATGCATCATTTGATTAAACAGGAACAAACACATCTGCTTTTGTATTAAAGAAGAGAGTTAGAGGCTGGTGGTTTAGTAATATCGATGGGCTGGTGGTACTGTCTGGTTCATTTTGACCCGAAGGAAGTAAATCAAAGGAGTGTCCATTATAAATGCGGGGTTAGTGTTTCGCTCTAGTGGAGCATTCACCAAGATTTCCCGTTAGGGAAATGAGAGCCAAGATTTCCCGTTATATCCAAGACCAACTTGGAACCGATACCTCACTGACACCTCACATGAATCTGTAAAGCTGACCGGCATGCCTGGGTTTTGAGGTAAATCTGAACGCTATAGGCAGGCTAGGCCAGGCTAGATTACCTAAATTGGCATCCTTGTAAGAGGAAAGGAGCTGGTCCCGTTTGCCGTTTTGGTATGAAGATATGTAGAAACTAATGAAATTGGAGCCACTTTTACAACAAGGTGCGAATCTCAATGCAAATGAATGGTTCCGATTACACCCTCCACTACTTACAAACATAGCAAATCCACTCTCTCTCTCTATATATATATATATATATATATATATATAAATATATATATAGGGTCGCACTATTCTGAAACCGGCGCATCTTATAAGGCCCGATCTGGCCGGAAACATCCCGAAAACAAATCATCGGAAAAAACACCACGCACCCACACCTTCTTCCCGGCTTCCCGCATCCACCCCTGACCCCTGCCCAACCGCACGCCGCCGGCGAGCACGCGCCTGCCGCCCCTTCCCCCGCTCGCCGTAGGACCCTCCCCCGAGCGCCGACGTCTTCTTCCCCCGAGCGCCGCCGGCCCCAGCCCCCATGCGCCACCGGGCCCTTCTCACGCGCGCCCCGCCGCCGGCGACCAGCTTCTTCCTCCACCGGACCTCCTAGCGCTGCTGCCTGCCTCGACCTGGACCTGGCGGCCTAGCTCCAGGCATGGCTGGCGCGATTTGCTCCTCCGACTACAGGTCGCACAAATCTACCTGTACCCGAGTTCCTGCTCCTTCGCTGGTTCCACTGCCACCCAATGAAGCCGGTCGGCCATCCCCTTGGACAGATACTGCGATGTCGACCAACAGCGGAAAAAATCGGACCGGGCACACTCGTCCTCCGTCCTCCCTGCAGCGCCTTCGTCCTCCCAGGTCCACCTCAGTGCCTCCGTTGGCCAGGCAACAAACCCAACCCGGTGCTCTCTCACTCTATTTTGCTTTGTTCGACAGTACTAATAGGTACAGAAAATAAGTGTTCTCGGTTATTAAACAGAAGTACACACGTATGAGTAGTGCTGGGGGAATGCTATGATTTGATTTTTTGACTGTTCTTCGTGATTAAGGCATTTGCTTTTTTTTCTGTAACTTGCGAAGCGGGGTATGCGCTCATGGATTTCCCTTTTTTCAAGCATCTTTTCCTGTCTTGGTTACTGTTTCTAGATGATAGAACACCTCAATTACTCTGAGATGAACTCACGTGCGCGCCTCCACTAGAATCCCGGATGCGCCGGCCGCGGACTTCTTGGTGAGTAGGCCCCAGACTCCCCGTCGGCAACTTTGTCAACCAGAGCGCTCCCCTGCCTCCATGCCGCAGAAGCTCGTGCTTGGCTTGGCGTTCAACGCCGCTGGAGCTACCAGTTCTTGGCGCTGCATAGTTCATGGTGGGGCGAAGGAGATGGCCCGACAATCGTCCAAGAGACCGCTCAGCTCTCTGAATTTTTCTGTTTCTTGCGCTAGGCAGTACATGTATATTCAGTAGAAAAGTCCAACCACACGGTGGCAGTAAGTGCGAGTCCCATGTTTTTGATTATGTAGAGGCCATGATTGGATTGGATTTTTTTATTAGTCTGTTTACATGGATCATCGCCAAACCTACAGATCGTTTTGTGATGTTTTCTGAACCACTGTGTTCTACATTTTTGTTTTGACACAACGCAGGAGTACTAGTTCCTCTAGTCACACGAAAAGTTCAAGATTCTTGTGCCGGAAGAGCAATCTTACAGTATCGAGCAGTGCAGTTGAACATTAGCAGAAAATGTAGCCATTTCGCATGTGTTAGCACTACAAATATGTTAATAGAGGCAGCACACTTCTTTGTTAGCGGAATTAGGGATGATTTTTGGGCGCATACATTTATGCCTCCTATGATTGAGCATCTGTACGTATTGGTATGTCTTGAAGGCACACGGAACTCGGGTAGTGATGGTACCTTTATTTTTTTCAGTTCAACGAAGCGCAGTCTTCGATTCACGAAAGTACAAGGTAGTCGCATGATAAGTTCAAGCAAAAATTAAATTATTGCGTCCGGTGCTCACGAAAGTACAAGGCAAGTGGCATGATAAGTCCACGCTGCTGGTCATGTGCTACCTCTGTATTTTTTTTTCATGTTTGTTGAGTTCGGCAGCACAGGTTGATTCAATTGAGAAGTGCAAACGTATAGTGCTAGGAAGTATACATTTTAGATATGTGAAGTGTACAATCCAGCGTGCTGCCGACCGGCCGGACCTCTCTCCGACACGATTAAACCTCCTTCCCCATGGCTGGCACCTCCCGGCAAGATGGCATTGATGGCTGCGGTGAGAACTAGAACGTGGGGATGACAAACAACATTTTTTCTAGAAGGCCCACGAATATGCATGAAGATTCTGGTTGTTTCTTTTGGAATATGTAGCAGCTAAGTTTACCAGATGATTGCAGAAAAAATCACTGTTGCAGTGTACATCACAGTCATATGTATTTCAGAAGTTCCACTTTCTCTTAAGATGTATATACATTCTGCTCCTCAACATGGCGCACATGGAGTTCTGTAGCTCCAGCCTCCTGCACTTCCTCTCACGCCGGCATGGACTCCTGCCACCGACCTATGCCAGTGCACACTGTAGGACACCGCTGTGCCGGTCGTCAACACGTGCCCAGCTCGGTGCTATCTATAATTTTTTTTCCTTTTTCCTGCGCTAGGCAGTACACGCAAGTTTAGAATAAAATTTCAATCGCACCATGATAGGAAGTGCAAGTGCATGTTCTCGATTTTGGAGAGGGCCAAATTTCGGGAAATTAAGTATACATGGGAAGTACACATGGAAAAAATGAAATCATGGGAAACTCATTTAGAAAGTGTAGGAATATTTTAGATAATTACTTGCATAGCTTTATACTTCCCTTGTGATAAAAAAAAACATTAGTTGTGATACAAGATATTGGTAGTGTGCAAGAACTCAAGGTTAAGCACTCGGTATAACTAAGAAATGTAGAAGAAAGATGGATCCAGCGCACCTACATCGGAGAAATCCATTTCTCTAAACACGAAAAGTAACACAGAAGTACAACACTTCGGTTTGAGGAAGTACACATAAGTAATGATGGAAATACGCAACCTGACGAGAAGCGTTGAATTTTTTGATAAAATCATCCAAAACAATTATGCATAAGGAAGTACAAGTACTAATGCCGAGAAGTACTACAATTCAGTATCAAGAAGTGCGAAAACTCCAGGATGTCCATGAAAAAATAAAAATCATATATATGAAAGTACAAAATAATTAAAGAGGGAAGCACACGTATCGATGCACGGAAATACATGAAAGTAACCCATTAATTCACCTTTCAAACGCAACAATACTCACTAAATTCGCAACTCGAATGGAAGATTAAGTAATTTAGTAAATGCACGGAAACATAAAGCTGCGGGTTACTCCGATGTCCCTCCTTTGCCCGAGCTTCGCATATCAATGTTGGGAAGTTCAAATATTAAGATCCAGGAAGTGCACATATCAATGTTGGGAAGTTCAAATATTAAGATCCAGGAAGTGCATAATCTCTTAAACAGAGGCTAGGGAAAATCTAAACCTATCATTCCGAAACACATGTTTAATTATTGTAAAACACACTAGTATCGAAACATTTTCGGAAGTACAACCACGAAGGCCAAGAAGTACAAGGACATGTCGCAAGAAGTTCATATGCGCGTGGTTGTGCTGCACATTTTGTGTGGTGAAAACACTTTCATGAAACCGCACCAAGAAGTACAACCGCATTTTCCGATAAGTACAAGTTCATGTCGAGGGAAGATTAGTGCTCTGTTTTTACGGGGCGGAAATCTATTGTCCAAATCTCATCGTTTTGATCACCAACCACTTCAATCATTGTCACCAAAAGCTTTATATGATAGAGAATATGTCTAATTTCATTCCCTACAACATTTTACAACAAATGAATGGATCTAATTCATCAAATTCAAATCGTTATCTCACAAAATATATCGGAAACATGATTTCAAAAATTCTAAAATTACTTTTAAACCATTTGGATTTGGCCAAAAAATGTATATATGAAAAAGATGCGCCATTTTGACACCTTTCCGACCATATATCATTTGCATTGTTTAAATATACCGCATGGAAATAGTGGGAAAATCATTCGGTGCCCATCACATAAAATGGGAGGACAGTAATTCAAGTTATTCTCTTAAACTATAAGGAATTAGAGAAAACAATTCGAATAAGAAAGTTGCACCTAGTCCATAGCTTTCCAACGCTATATCATTTGCATCATTCCGACAAACGGTTGAAACAAATCATCCAAATTACTGTCCGCTTGTTTTTAAGTACGTCTGAATTTCGGTATTTTCAAAATTATTCAAAAATTGTGAGGATTTTTAAAAAATATAAAACATGAAAAAGTTGCGCAATTTCATTATCTATCCAACGGTATATCATTTGCACAATTTGAATAAGGGGTTCGAAAATCAAATTAAAAGTTTGTTTTCTGGCCATATAGAAACATTTTCGTATTTTCAAAATTAAATTTAAACCGTGCAAAATGTGTGAAAAGTGTGAATGTTGATTAGTAGCTCTGAAGAAACGAGAAGTTCAAGTAAGTTCCAACAGATAGGTCAACCCTGTTATCCGGGAAGTTCAACCGTTCAACACGAGCAGTACAAGCACCTATTATAGAAATTACAAGAAAACCAACAAGATCCAAATGTAAAAAAACGAAATAATCCCATCCCCCAAGAGGAAATTCAAATAGTTTACGGAGAGAAGTACAACCATTCGATAAACAGCAGTACACCCAGTTAATATAGGAAGTACACAAAACTGAAATAATTCAAATGTAGGAAAAACAAGATAATCCCTTCATCCATGAGGAAGTACAAGGAGTTATTCCGAGAAGTACAATCGGAGACTACATGAAGTACAAACGGTAATTACAGAACTGCAAATTGTAGAAAGAAAATACTCACACATAAGTTCACATAGCAATGTTGGGAAGTTCAAATATTAAGATCCAGGAAGTGCAGAATCTCTTAAATAGAGGATAGGGAAAATCTAAAACTATCATTCTGAAACACATGTTTATTTATTGTAAAACACACTACTATGGAAATATTTTAGGAAGTACAACCACGAAGGCCAGGAAGTACAAGTACATGTCGCGAGAAGTTCAGATGCGTGTGGTTGTGCTGTACATTTTGTGTGGCCGTGGACCTCAAATTGACAGTGTACAAGAAAGTTATAGCTCTGTTTTACTGAACACTTTCATGAAACCGCACCAAGAAGTACAACCGCATTGCCCGATAAGTACAAGTTCATGTCGAGGGAAGTTCGGTGCTCTGTTTTTACGCGGCGGAAATCTATTGACCAAATCTCATCGATTTGATCACCAGCCACTTAAATCATTATCACCAAAAGCTTTATATGATAGAGTATATGTGTAATTTCATTACCTACAACATTTTACAACAAATAAATGGATTTAATCCATCAAATTGAAATCGTTATCCCACAAAATATACGGAAAACATGATTTCAAAACTTGTAAAATTAGTTTTAAACCATTCGAATTTGGAAAAAATGGTAGATGCGAAAAATATGTGCCATTTTGACACCTTTCCAACCGTATATCGTTTACATTATTTAAATATACTGCGTGGAAATCGCGGGGAAATCATTCGGTGCCCATCACATAAAACAAGCGGACAGTAATTCGAGTTATTTTCTTAATCTGTAAGGAATTAGAGAAAACAATTGGAATATGAAAGTTGCGCCTAGTCCATAGCTTTCCAAAGCCATATCATTTGCATCATTCTGACATACGGTTGAAACAAATCAGCCAAATTACTCTCCGCTCGTTTTTTGAGTACGTCCGAATTTTGGTATTTTCAAAATTGTTCAAAAACTGTGAGGATTTCGAAAAAACGTAAAACATGAAAAAGTTGCGCAATTTCATTATCTTTCCAACGGTATATCATTTGCACAGTTTCAATAAGCGATTCGAAAATCGAACTAAAAGTTTGTTTTCTGGCCATATAGAAGCGGTTTCGTATTTTCAAAATTAAATTTAAACCGTGCAAAATCTGTAAAAAGTGTGAACATGAAAAAGTTGCGGTTTTTCATTATCTATCCAACGGTATATCATTTGCATAGTTCCGACAAATGATTGAGAAACTCGAGGTATAATCAGTACCTCTGAAGAAAACGGGAAGTTCGGGTAAGTTCGACAGAAAGTTGAACCCTGTTATCCGGAAAGTACAACCTTGTGTCCAGAAAAGTACAAGTCGGTGCTCAGAATATTATTCTGCAACCGGTTGCAGAATAGTGCTGGTATATATATATATATGTATATATATATATTGAAAAATATACCTTGCATTACGTTGGTAAAGATTTTGTCCACGAGATCGAAGATGTACATCTTTACGGAAAAATGGGTTCAAGTTTGTTTTGGATCTTGCATGAACCATAGTCAAATGGGTACAAAGTCAAGCAATCTCATACACATGGGACCAAAATTTGTGAATGATTTTTCTCTAAAACCTAGGTAGGTTGGTTTTTCATAATTTTTTTCTTAGGAAATACATTTCCCATGTGATGGCTCCAGCCATGCACAATTTTTTTATTTTTATTTCATGTTTTTAACTTTTTTGGTTGTTTCAAAATTTGGTTCACATTTGCGGTCTGTTCTAGTTCTTAATTTTTTTAACCCTTATTGGTTGGTTTCTTTTTCAAATTTTCTCAAACTTCCGATATGGAGCATTAATTTGTACTAGGTGGACGCGTAACCCATATGTTTGAGATTTTTTGAGTGTATCACACTTAATTACACGGTACCTCCAAGAATTTTCTCAAAAAAACTATGAATTGTAATTAGTGAACACATAGTTCAAATTTGAACTAAAGATCAAACTAAACACATATGTAGCTGCATATCGAAAAAATGCTAACACCATGGATTTGGTGATCCTTGAACTACTGGGAACGAAATTTGAAGGGTTGGTAGTGTGCACCTTTTTTAGGTAACAACTTCACAAAATGTCCACTAATTTTTCTGACTTATATGTGCAAAAAAATAGAAAATCAATATTTTGTGAAGAGAAGCAAAACAAACTCTAGTTGGCAAAGTTTTTCTCCACGAGATCGAAGCTGCACGTCTTTGCGAAAAATGGGTTCAAGTTTGCTTTGGATCTTGTATCAACTATGGTCAAATGGGTACAAATTCAAGCAGTCTCATACATGGGACCAAATTTTATGAATGATTCTTCTCTGAAACCTCCATAGCTTGGTTTTGCATTTTTTTCCTAGAAACTACATTTCCCAGTCATGTGGAATTTTTAATTTTTCTTTCATGTTATTTAACCTTCTTTTGGTTGGTTCGAAATTTGGTTCACATTTGCGCTCTCTGCCATTTGTACTAGGTGGATGGATAGCCCATGTTTGCAAATAGTTTGTGGGTACCCCACACTTTCAAGTTCACACCTCCAATTATTTTATCTGAAAATTAATGTATTGCAATTAAGTACCTTCATAAATTCAAATTTTAAGGTAATCCGCTAAAATAATAAAAATCCATATATAGTCGTAGAACGATGTAAAGAAACCTCTTGATAAATTATCCACGAGAAGATGCACATATTTGTCAATAGTGGGGTCAAGAAAAGAAGTATTTTTTTGTCATGGATCTTCCAAATATTTTAAAAGGTCATGCATGTCTAGTGTGGCATTTTTCTTAGGAACTACAACACATGTGATGGCTCCATGCACACATTTTATCAAAAGGTTGTGCATGACAAGTTCGGATGTTTTCGTAGGAACTACACATGTGATGACTCCATGCACAAGTTTTTTTAAAAAACTTCCATTTTGGTTTTTTTCAAACTTGTCTCGAATTCCATGCAAAGTCATGCATGGCACCAAATTATTTTAATGATTATTCTCATAAACCTATTCTAGCATTATTCCTAGGATCTTCATCACATTTGATGGTTCGATGCACACATTTTTCATTTTTTTAACCTACCTATTTTTGTGGTAGACTGTTTAATAAAAAACTGCTATGTTGGCATTCTTTTGTGAACAAAAAAAAACTATTCCAAGTGCTCTTTTCTATTTCATGATGGAAGGGTGGAGCTGGGAGGGTGCGTCCAAGAAGCGATGAGTAGTTTCTCTCCACTTCTTCCTGATGTATGGGGTGAGCAAGCCCTCCCATCAGTATCAGAGGAATTTGACAAGGGCTATAGGACGACCAGTTACATCACCAAAAGAGGTGATGCATGTCTCCTTCACCAAAACAACAGTATCCATTTGAAGCAACTACAATAACACAAGTACACCGTAATAATAATAATAATAAAGTACTAGTTTTTTCCATTTCTACTGGCCAATTTTACAAATCAAATTTCAAACATTTGACCTAGTGGTAGAGATTGACCTGGTCAACGTCTACCTTGAGCCCGGTTGATGCTTCAGCTCGGAGTTGAGATCCTTGTCTTGTGACATCTCGGCCTCGAGTTTGTCCTTCCTATCAGTGAGGTCTAGGATCAGTCCAGGGAGTTTGTCTGTGGTCTCCGCCTGACCGAGGCTCCGCCGCTGGATCTCCTCACTCCTAGTGAATGATTTCATGGCAATATTGTAGAGAATGCGAATCCGGTTCTTCTCAGCGGTGAGCTCGGAGTAAAGTGTCATGTACTCCTTGGTGAGGGCGCTCGACACATAATTCGGCCATAACCATTTTTAAAATGGTACCGATCTTGTAGAGGGGCTTCTATCAGATGGGCATGGAGAACAATATCATTAGTGTACCCAGAGAACTATCTAGAAAGATAGAATGAGAATCCCAATTTGTACAAATGTCTATACCTCGCTGCTTTGAGAAGTGGGCTTTGCGGAAGATGTTTCCGTAGGCAGGAGGGCTGCGAGAAAACTAAGGTCGTCCAACCTGAAAATACGATTGAGAGAGAAGGTAAGAACAAGAGGGATGAATAAATTGTAAAAGACATAGAACGATGCGCAAGAACAAAAGATCGTCTAAAGGTAGCAGTCGTAGGCTGCGACGCCTTTGAAGACTCTTGCACTGAAGGCACCTTGACAGCAGAAGAGGGATACCATTTTTTTTTTTGCTTCCGTCACCTTCTGGAGCGAGGCTTGTTCCCGGTCATGGTGACAAAGTAGTATTCCAAGAGGTATAGAAAGTGAACTGAGGAAGACGGGCCAGAGAGAACGTCAAAGGACAAGTACTTAAATGTGGCCTCCTCGTCTCCTTGGCTCCTCGCACGACTCCTCGCGAGTAGTAATACTAAGTCAGATAAGATCAGCTGGTCAAAGAGCAAACTTCAAGGGAGTGACTTGGTGCCATCTCCAAATATACTCCCTCCTATCCAAATGGTACCAAATTTTTTGAATGACAATTTACCCAAAAATCGGTGTGTACGTTTGGTGTTTTTACAAGGTACTAGCTAGATGGCATGTGATGGCTCCATGAGCATATTTCACAATTTTACATTTTTTTGAACCTCACTTGGTTGGTTTCAATTTGGTTCAAACTTTTGGATTGCGGCATTCGTACTGGGTAGCCGCATAACCCATTTTGGGGGCATTGTTTTGGAGTAACACACTTGCAAGCTACCATCCAAGTATTTTTTGTGAAAATCTCTGAATTCTAAATTATGTACATACAATTCAAATTTATATTTAATTGGCTGAAGCTCAAAATAAATCGATATATAGATGTTATTGACATAAATCCTCACGCCTTGAATTTGGCCCTCCTTAAAGGTCACAAAATGACCTTTGAAAAATGAAGTATTGGCATTTTGCACCTTATTAATTTTTCGCAGCGACATCACAAAAAATCACTCATTTTGCCCTCTCTATACGTGCACGAATAAAGAATAAATTTCATTTTTGTATGCATATAGATCGAGAAGCTAGCATAAGACTCTAGTTGGCAAAGTTGTGGGCGACCAGAAGATTGCACATATCTACCATATATAAATAGGCTCAAACATGAAAAGCGAGTTTGTTGTGAATCTTGCATGAAGCATATATGGTCAGAAGCAAACCAGCGAAGTCACAAAAACAATTCAACTTTTTGTATGACTCAACCTTTTTATAAATTGTTTGGCTCCATGGAGGTTGCAATCATCACAGTTGAGGTTGCTTTGAGATTCACATTTATGCTATGTTCCATTCTCTCCAACTTATATTTCTCTTATTTAGTTGAGACTTTGGGGTTTTCCTCTTTGGGATGATTTGGGCCCATTTTCTGCCACCTCCCAGCCTAGCCCTGCTCCCTACATTGGTGTCCTGCCCGAGATTGGCAGATTTGCAGTCCCGTGATCCTTTCGATTAAGTGCCAAGCTTGCCAATATTTCTGCACCTTTTCGTTTTCTCGTTAATAGCTCGAGATTTCTTCATGGTTCCCGTTGCCCCGTTTCTTGGTGGAGAGGAGGAGGGCTGGAGCTGGAGCCCCTCGTCTCCGTCGCTGCATTCAGATCCTGTTTTTGTTGAGTTGGACCAGATCAACGGAATAGCCCAAGCCAACCCCATCTCCCCTGTGGCCCCGACGGTTCCGGTCACGGCCGACGCCTGCGTCTAGGGGACCACGAGGAGGGGATTGATCTGGGTGCAGGATGAGGACGGGCTCGATCTGGCTGTAGGATGAGGACGGGCTCAAGCTCCTCATCTACGGTGCGTCTCCGCGCCTCCAACGCCGCATCCGGATATCAGCGCCAACTCTCCCGCAGCTACATCGCCATGGGCGCGTCGCCCCGTTGCCCTAGAGATGCTGCGAATGCGAGGTGGTGTTGGGCGACCTGGACACCTGGTCTACCAGTGGAAATCCCGGCGTCCCTCCGCCCCGCTCCCAAAGGCACCGCCTGGTATGAAACTTCGCAGATCCCTCGACGCCGGCGCGCCCCGAGCTGCCCCCTATTGCCTCGACGCCGGCGCGCCCTGGGCTGCCCACTACCGCCTGAACGTTTGCGCGCCCTGAGCTGCCCCCTACTACCTCGACGCCAACGCGCCCTGGACTCCCCCAATCCCTCCTACTGTCTTGACGCCAGCGCGCCCCGGGCTGGCTTCCTACTGCCTCAACGCCGGCGCCACCGGGCTGGACCCATACCGCCTCGACGCTGGCGTTCCCGGGGCTGCCCCCATACTGCCACCAGGAGCGCGACCTTCGCGTGCGGAGGGTCTTGTACGTCGCTGTCCAGGTGCGCCATCGGATACCAACTGATTTGTAGGCCTCTGTTTTTTTCTCAGATAAGAGAAGTTGATGCAGCCATGATTTTGCCATTTTCTTCCATCTTTTTTTTTTTTTTGCTTTGGACTATGGTTGTGTCAATAATTGTGGGTTGATCCCCACTAGGCTTATGTTCATACAAGGGGACCATCACTGTTTAATTTGTGTTGCCACAATTTCAATAAGCACCGTATGAGATTGTACCGAGCACCCTTTCGTGATTCAGTAGGCACCAACTAATCTCAAATGGGCTCCTTTCTGTTCCCAATTTATTTTATAGGAACCAAATGATATCAAATGGTCCGAATAATCTGAGGAGGCATCCCATTTTTTGAACAGGCTCCTTTCAAGTTATACAAGCATTGTTTCTTATAAAGCAGTCTTTTTGTGCTAAATCTATTCCTAGACCAAATAGAAGGGAGTTCATTTTGAATTTTGTACTATTCAACCTACATTTCACTGCCTTGTGCATAATGACTCAATTTACTACCTATCCCTAAACTTAGGATTTGATACCCACTCCACGCAGAAGCATGTTCTCTTGTTTAGTAAATTCACTTGGCACCGTTGAACACAACGGAAGGCTCCATCCACTTTTTGTTCAGGCACCTTCGTCAAGTAAGGCAGGCACCTTATTCTGCTACTGCTGTTGTTGTGGACACACACTGGGGGATACCCTATCAGCGCACATCACAGAAGGAAGGGTCTGGCTCGACCCTTGCAGCAGAAGGAAACAACGAGACATAAAGTCCAGATCTGAGTCAGTTTAGAATTTAGAATAAGTTGAGTCCGTGTCCTCCCAGGACACTTATCCTTGTATGGCTTTATAAGCCCCATAGATGTAACGTAAGGGCAAGCAATAAGAAAACTCTATCTCCTCTATATGCTATCCCGACCTAGTCTAATTCTCTGATCTCCCAATCCCCTGCTGAGAACCAGCGCCGGCCACGGCGCCCACCCGTCACCGCCGGCTTAGGCCTCCGGTGAACTATCCGTACAACCTCAGGAGTAAACGACACAACAGTTGTTTTCCCTTATTATTTTGCTGCTGCGGTTTTCGCCAAAGTTGTAGTATTGGATGATAATCCTGCCATGTTAAATTCTTTTTTTGTGGATATTTTCATTCTTTTATTTCAAATTTCTAGACCTCTTGAAGCTTAAATTTGTGAAAATTTTCAGAGTAGGGAAAAGAAGATATTGCTGATGGTATAGTCTCTATGGCTCTAGATCCAACCCAAGTTAGGACTTCAAAAACCCGCTCCTCCGATGGGTACCTGCTGCTCGCCGCCCCCTTCTCCATCTCGCGTGATTGCCTGCACCCTAAATGATGCACCGCTTCGAGAACCCGCACCTGTGAAATAAGTGCATCCTATCCTTAATTTGTTTTCTTGCCATTGTGTTACCTTTTCCTTGGCACATTTGCCATTGGAATTCCGTCAGATTAGAGGATCGGTTCTCAAGAAAGATTTAATGTCCCTTTGTTTCCCAGATTTAACCAAATTTTGTTACTTTAAAGAGGGCACCCATTAGATATGTGCAGAGCACCGTTCAAGCCAATGAACAGGCTCCTTTTGTTTGGGTGGTTGGCTCTTTTATAAATTGTATACCAATCTTTGAATATTTTACTCATGCACTCTTCCATAACACTTGTGGTTCCTTTTATAGTTCTGGAAAGTGAGAACAGCAACAACCAATACATCAGACTTGGACTACTGCCTTTCATTATTTAATCAGATCTGCTAATGTCATTTGTCAATATCTAGTTGGATAGCCACAGTCTCATGATAATTGATAAGTGTCTCACTTCTTGGAGGTGGCATGCATGCTGCCACAGGCTCTGGTTGTTCTGTGAATTTAGTTTTCTGTCCACCAGAACTTCATTGCTCATATTTAGCCAGCTAGGATTAAAGGAATCTCAGGGAAACTTTGAGATTTTCTTGCTCGTCTGACCCCCTTTCTTTTTTTGCTTGCATGCTATGTTGTATATGATGCAGTAGCTAGTTTTTCACGTTTTAAGGGCGTGCTTGATAAATCAATTGGTGGGTATAATCAGATTGTATCTTAGAGATCAAATATATTCACATATTTTGAACATTGCTTGTATAACAGGAATATGATACAATATTCATCTTTGTTAATGACGTATCTGTCATTTTTCATATGGAACACATTTGACATTTCTGTTTCTCTGAACTTTAGGCTGTCGTGGTTGCCTTCGACGGTAACCACAAATTGGTGGTCATACAAACCACGAGAAGATGGAGAAGTGGCCAATTATTACTCAGATGGTTACTAATAAAACTTCTGGTTATTTCATGTCCTTCTGTATTGTGGTCTATTTTCATTGATCAGTATGCAATACACTAACATGTGCTTATTTGGTTAAGAAACCAATTCTTAGTATTTCCAGATTGGAAATAAATGTCTGTGAGTCTCGAGCCGGAGCAAGTCACGCTTGCAATCGGCCTCTCCTCTGTCATCTTGACTGGGATGGCTGGAATACAGGCAGGGCGCAGATACTTAGGGGACATGTCCACTTCCATCCTGACATGTGACGTCCAAGAAAATGGGAAAGGACAAAACATGAACTGGAACCAATGATGATGTCAGGTCACGGACAACAAGGCTCTTGGCCCTTGACTAGAGCAGGGCCATGCCTTAATGCCTAATGATGCATCATTTGATTAAACAGGAACAAACACATCTGCTTTTGTATTAAAGAAGAGAGTTAGAGGCTGGTGGTTTAGTAATATCAATGGGCTGGTGGTACTGTCTGGTTCATTTTGACCCGAAGGAAGTAAATCAAAGGAGTGTCCGTTATAAATGCGGGGTTAGTGTTTCGCTCTAGTGGAGCATTCACCAAGATTTCCCGTTAGGGAAATGAGAGCCAAGATTTCCCGTTATATCCAAGACCAACTTGGAACCGATACCTCACTGACACCTCACGTGAATCTGTAAAGCTGACCGGCATGCCTGGGTTTTGAGGTAAATCTGAACGCTATAGGTAGGCTAGGCCAGGCTAGATTACCTAAATTGGCATCCTTGTAAGAGGAAAGGAGCTGGTCCCGTTTGCCGTTTTGGTATGAAGATATGTAGAAACTAATGAAATTGGAGCCACTTTTACAACAAGTTGCGAATCTCAATGCAAATGAATGGTTCCGATTACACCCTCCTCTACTTACAAACATAGCAAATCCACTCTCTATATATCTATCGCACTATTCCGAAACCGGTGCTCGGAATATTATTCTGAGCACCACGCGCATCTTATAAGGCCCGATCTGGCCGGAAACATCCCGAAAACAAATCATCGGAAAAAACACCACGCACCCACACCTTCTTCCCGGCTTCCCGCATCCACCCCTGACCCCTGCCCAACCGCACGCCGCCGGCGACCACGCGCGCTGCCGCCCCTTCCCCCGCTCGCCGTAGGACCCTCCCCCGAGCGCCGACGTCTTCTTCCCCCAAGCGCTGCCGGCCCCTGCCCCCATGCGCCATCGGGCCCTTCTCACGCGCGCCCCGCCGCCGGCGACCAGCTTCTGCCTCCGCTGGACCTCCTAGCGCTGCTGCCTGCCTCGACCTGGACCTGGCGGCCTAGCTCCAGGCATGGCTGGCGCGATTTGCTCCTCCGACTACAGGTCGCACAAATCTACCTGTACCCGAGTTCCTGCTCCTTCGCTGGTTCCACTGCCACCCAATGAAGCCGGTCGGCCATCCCCTTGGACAGATACTACGATGTCGACCAACAGCGGAAAAAATCGGACTGGGCACACTCGTCCTCCGTCCTCCCTGTAGCGCCTTCGTCCTCCCAGGTCCACCTCAGTGCCTCCGTTGGCCAGGCAGCAAACCCAACACGGTGCTCTCTCACTCTGTTTTGCTTTGTTCGGCAGTACTAATAGGTACAGAAAATAAGTGTTCTCGGTTATTAAACAGAAGTACACACGTATGAGTAGTGCTGGGGGAATGCTATGATTTGATTTTTTCACTGTTCTTCGTGATTAAGGCATTTGCTTTTTTTTCTGTAACTTGCGAAGCGGGGTATGCGCTCATGGATTTCCCTTTTTTCAAGCATCTTTTCCTGTCTTGGTTACTGTTTCTAGATGATAGAACACCTCAATTACTCTGAGATGAACTCACGTGCGCGCCTCCACTGGAATCCCGGATGCGCCGGCCGCGGACTTCTTGGTGAGTAGGCCCCAGACTCCCCGTCGGCAACTTTGTCAACCAGAGCGCTCCCCTGCCTCCATGCCGCAGAAGCTCGTGCTTGGCTTGGCGTTCAACGCTGCTGGAGCTACCAGTTCTTGGTGCTGCATAGTTCATGGTGGGGCGAAGGAGATGGCCCGACAATCGTCCAAGAGACCGCTCAGCTCTCTGAATTTTTTCTGTTTCTTGCGCTAGGCAGTACATGTAAATTCAGTGGAAAAGTCCAACCACACGGTGGCAGTAAGTGCGAGTGCCATGTTTTTGATTATGTAGAGGCCATGATTGGATTGGATTTTTTTATTAGTCTGTTTACATGGATCATCGCCAAACCTACTGATCGTTTTGTGATGTTTTCTGAACCACTGTGTTCTACATTTTTGTTTTGACACAACGCAGGAGTACTAGTTCCTCTAGTCACACGAAAAGTTCAAGATTCTTGTGCCGGAAGAGCAATCTTACAGTATCGAGCAGTGCAGTTGAACATTAGCAGAAAATGTAGCCATTTCGCATGTGTTAGCACTACAAATATGTTAATAGAGGCAGCACACTTCTTTGTTAGCGGAATTAGGGATGATTTTTGGGCGCATATATTTATGCCTCCTATGATTGAGCATCCGTACGTATTGGTATGTCTTGAAGGCACACGGAACTCGGGTAGTGATGGTACCTTTATTTTTTTCAGTTCAACGAAGCGCAGTCTTCGATTCACGAAAGTACAAGGCAGTCGCATGATAAGTTCAAGCAAAAATTAAATTATTGCGTCCGGTGCTCACGAAAGTACAAGGCAAGTGGCATGATAAGTCCACGCTGCTGGTCATGTGCTACCTCTGTATTTTTTTTCATGTTTGTTGAGTTCGGCAGCACAGGTTGATTCAATTGAGAAGTGCAAACGTATAGTGCTAGGAAGTATACATTTTAGATATGTGAAGTGTACAATCCAGCGTGCTGCCGACCGGCCGGACCTCTCTCCGACACCGTGCAGCGATTAAACCTCCTTCCCCATGGCTGGCACCTCCCGGCAAGATGGCATTGATGGCTGCGGTGAGAACTAGAACGTGGGGATGACAAACAACATTTTTTCTAGAAGGCCCACGAATATGCATGAAGATTCTGGTTGTTTCTTTTGGAATATGTAGCAGCTAAGTTTACTAGACGATTGCAGAAAAAATCACTGTTGTAGTGTACATCACAGTCATATGTATTTCAGAAGTTCCACTTTCTCTTAAGATGTATATACATTCTGCTCCTCAACATGGCGCACATGGAGTTCTGCAGCTCCAGCCTCCTGCACTTCCTCTCATGCCGGCATGGACTCCTGCCGCCGACCTATGCCAGTGCACACTGTAGGACACCGCTGTGCCAGTCGTCAACACGTGCCCAGCTCGGTGCTATCTATAATTTTTTTTCCTGCGCTAGGCAGTACACGCAAGTTTAGAATAAAATTTCAATCGCACCATGATAGGAAGTGCAAGTGCATGTTCTCGATTTTGGAGAGGGCCAAATTTCGGGAAATTAAGTATACATGGGAAGTACACATGGAAAAAATGAAATCATGGGAAACTCATTTAGAAAGTGTAGGAATATTTTAGATAATTACTTGCATAGCTTTATACTTCCCTTGTGATAAAAAAACATTAGTTGTGATACAAGATATTGGTAGTGTGCAAGAACTCAAGGTTAAGCACTCGGTATAACTAAGAAATGTAGAAGAAAGATGGATCCAGCGCACCTACATCGGAGAAATCCATTTCTCTAAACACGAAAAGTAACACAGAAGTACAACACTTCGGTTTGAGGAAGTACACATAAGTAATGATGGAAATACGCAACCTGACGAGAAGAGTTGAATTTTTTGATAAAATCATCCAAAACAATTATGCATAAGGAAGTACAAGTACTAATGCCGAGAAGTACTACAATTCAGTATCAAGAAGTGCGAAAACTCCAGGATGTCCATGAAAAAATAAAAATCATATATATGAAAGTACAAAATAATTAAAGAGGGAAGCACACGTATCGATGCACGGAAATACATGAAAGTAACCCATTAATTCACCTTTCAAACGCAACAATACTCACTAAATTCGCAACTCGAATGGAAGATCAAGTAATTTAGTAAATGCACGGAAACATAAAGCTGTGGGTTACTCCGATGTCCCTCCTTTGCCCGAGCTTCGCATATCAATGTTGGGAAGTTCAAATATTAAGATCCAGGAAGTGCACATATCAATGTTGGGAAGTTCAAATATTAAGATCCAGGAAGTGCATAATCTCTTAAACAGAGGCTAGGGAAAATCTAAACCTATCATTCCGAAACACATGTTTAATTATTGTAAAACACACTAGTATCGAAACATTTCCGGAAGTACAACCACGAAGGCCAAGAAGTACAAGGACATGTCGCAAGAAGTTCATATGCGCGTGGTTGTGCTGCACATTTTGTGTGGTGAAAACACTTTCATGAAACCGCACCAAGAAGTACAACCGCATTTTCCGATAAGTACAAGTTCATGTCGAGGGAAGTTTAGTGCTCTGTTCTTACGGGGCGGAAATCTATTGTCCAAATCTGATCGTTTTGATCACCAACCACTTCAATCATTGTCACCAAAAGCTTTATATGATAGAGTATATGTCTAATTTCATTCCCTACAACATTTTACAACAAATGAATGGATCTAATTCATCAAATTCAAATCGTTATCTCTCAAAATATATCGGAAACATGATTTCAAAAATTCTAAAATTACTTTTAAACCATTCGGATTTGGCAAAAAAATGGTATATATGAAAAAGATGCGCCATTTTGACACCTTTCCAACCATATATCATTTGCATTGTTTAAATATACCGCATGGAAATAGTGGGAAAATCATTCGGTGCCCATCACATAAAATAGGCGGACAGTAATTCAAGTTATTCTCTTAAACTATAAGGAATTAGAGAAAACAATTCGAATAAGAAAGTTGCACCTAGTCCATAGCTTTCCAACGCTATATCATTTGCATCATTCCGACAAACGGTTGAAACAAATCATCGAAATTACTGTCCGCTTGTTTTTAAGTACGTCTGAATTTCGGTATTTTCAAAATTATTCAAAAACTGTGAGGATTTTTAAAAAATATAAAACATGAAAAAGTTGCGCAATTTCATTATCTATCCAAATGTATATCATTTGCACAATTTGAATAAGGGGTTCGAAAATCAAAGTAAAAGTTTGTTTTCTGGCCATATAGAAACGTTTTCGTATTTTCAAAATTAAATTTAAACCGTGCAAAATGTGTGAAAAGTGTGAACATGAAAATGTTGCGGTTTTTCATTATCTTTGTACAATTATGATAAACGGTTGATAAACACAAAGTATAATTAGTAGCTCTGAAGAAATGAGAAGTTCAAGTAAGTTCCAACAGATAGGTCAACCCTGTTATCCGGGAAGTTCAACCGTTCGACACGAGCAGTACAAGCACCTAATATAGAAAGTACAAGAAAACCAACAAGATCCAAATGTAAAAAAACGAAATAATCCCATCCCCCAAGAGGAAATTCAAATAGTTTACGGAGAGAAGTACAACCATTCGATAAACAGCAGTACACCCACTTAATATAGGAAGTACACAAAACTGACATAATTTAAATGTAGGAAAAACAAAATAATCCCTTCATCCATGAGGAAGTACAAGGAGTTACTCCGAGAAGTACAATCGGAGACTACATGAAGTACAAACAGTAATTACAGAACTGCAAATTGTAGAAAGAAAATACTCACACATAAGTTCACATAGCAATGTTGGGAAGTTCAAATATTAAGATCCAGGAAGTGCAGAATCTCTTAAATAGAGGATAGGGAAAATCTAAAACTATCATTCCGAAACACATGTTTATTTATTGTAAAACACACTAGTATGGAAATATTTCAGGAAGTACAACCACGAAGGCCAGGAAGTACAAGTACATGTCGCGAGAAGTTCAGATGCGCGTGGTTGTGCTGTACATTTTGTGTGGCCGTGGACCTCAAATTGACAGTGTACAAGAAAGTTATAGCTCTGTTTTACTGAACACTTTCATGAAACCGCACCAAGAAGTACAACCGCATTGCCCGATAAGTACAAGTTCATGTCGAGGGAAGTTCGGTGCTCTATTTTTACGGGGCGGAAATCTATTGACCAAATCTCATCGATTTGATCACCAGCCACTTAAATCATTATCACCAAAAGCTTTATATGATAGAGTATATGTGTAATTTCATTACCTACAACATTTTACAACAAATAAATGGATTTAATCCATCAAATTGAAATCGTTATCCCACAAAATATACCGGAAACATGATTTCAAAACTTGTAAAATTAGTTTTAAACCATTCGAATTTGGAAAAAATGGTAGATGCGAAAAATATGTGCCATTTTGACACCTTTCCAACCGTATATCGTTTACATTATTTAAATATACTGCGTGGAAATCGCGGGGAAATCATTCGGTGCCCATCACATAAAACAAGCGGACAGTAATTCAAGTTATTTTCTTAAACTGTAAGGAATTAGAGAAAACAATTGGAATATGAAAGTTGCGCTTAGTCCATAGCTTTCCAACGCCATATCATTTGCATCATTCTGACATACGGTTGAAACAAATCAGCCAAATTACTCTCCGCTCGTTTTTTGAGTACGTCCGAATTTCGGTATTTTCAAAATTGTTCAAAAACTGTGAGGATTTCGAAAAAACGTAAAACATGAAAAAGTTGTGCAATTTCATTATCTTTCCAACGGTATATCATTTGCACAGTTTTGATAAGCGATTCGAAAATTGAACTAAAAGTTCGTTTTCTGGCCATATAGAAGCGGTTTCGTATTTTCAAAATTAAATTTAAACCGTGCAAAATCTGTAAAAAGTGTGAACATGAAAAAGTTGCGGTTTTTCATTATCTATCCAATGGTATATCATTTGTATAGTTCCAACAAATGGTTGAGAAACTCAAGGTATAATCATTACCTCTGAAGAAAACGGGAAGTTCAGGTAAGTTCGACAGAAAGTTGAACCCTGTTATCCGAAAAGTACAACCTTGTGTCCAGAAAAGTATAAGTCGGTGCTCAGAATATTATTCTGCAACCGGTTGCAGAATAGTGCTGGTATATATATATATATGTATATATATATTTAAAAATATACCTTGCATTACGTTGGTAAAGATTTTGTCCACGAGATCGAAGATGTACATCTTTACGGAAAAATGGGTTCAAGTTTGTTTTGGATCTTGCATGAACCATAGTCGAATGGGTACAAAGTCAAGCAATCTCATACACATGGGACCAAAATTTGTGAATGATTTTTTCTCTAAAACCTAGGTAGGTTGGTTTTTCATAATTTTTTTCTTAGGAAATACATTTCCCATGTGATGGCTCCAGCCATGCACAATTTTTTTTTATTTCATGTTTTTCACTTTTTTGGTTGTTTCAAAATTTGGTTCACATTTGCGGTCTGTTCTAGTTCTTAATTTTTTTAACCTCCATTGGTTGGTTTCTTTTTCAAATTTTCTCAAACTTCCGATATGGAGCATTAATTTGTACTAGGTGGACGCGTAACCCATATGTTTGAGATTTTTTGGGTGTATCACACTTAATTACACGGCACCTCCAAGAATTTTCTCATAAAAACTATGAATTGTAATTAGTGAACACATAGTTCAAATTTGAACTAAAGATCAAACTAAACACATATGTAGTTGCATATCGAAAAAATGCTAACACCATGGATTTGGTGATCCTTGAACTACTGGGAACGAAATTTGAAGGGTTGGTAGTGTGCACCTTTTTTAGGTAACAACTTCACAAAATGTCCACTAATTTTTCTGACTTATATGTGCAAAAAAATAGAAAATCAATATTTTGTGAAGAGAAGCAAAACAAACTCTAGTTGGCAAAGTTTTTCTCCACGAGATCGAAGCTGCACGTCTTTGCGAAAAATGGGTTCAAGTTTGCTTTGGATCTTGTATCAACTATGGTCAAATGGGTACAAATTCAAGAAGTCTCATACATGGGACCAAATTTTATGAATGATTCTTCTCTGAAACCTCCATAGGTTGGTTTTGCATTTTTTTTTTCCTAGAAACTACATTTCCCAGTCATGTGGAATTTTTAATTTTTCTTTCATGTTATTTAACCTTCTTTTGGTTGGTTCGAAATTTGGTTCACATTTGCGCTCTCTGCCATTTGTACTAGGTGGATGGATAGCCCATGTTTGCAAATAGTTTGTGGGTACCCCACACTTTCAAGTTCACACCTCCAATTATTTTATCTGAAAATTAATGTATTGCAATTAAGTACCTTCATAAATTTAAATTTTAAGGTAATCCGCTAAAATAATAAAAATCCATATATAGTCGTAGACCGATGTAAAGAAACCTCTTGATAAATTATCCACGAGAAGATGCACATATTTGTTAATAGTGGGGTCAAGAAAAGAAGTATTTTTTTGTCATGGATCTTCCAAATATTTTAAAAGGTCATGCATGTCTAGTGTGGCATTTTTCTTAGGAACTACAACACATGTGATGGCTCCATGCACACATTTTATCAAAAGGTTGTGCATGACAAGTTCGGATGTTTTCGTAGGAACTACACATGTGATGACTCCATGCACAAGTTTTTTTAAAAAACTTCCATTTTGGTTTTTTTCAAACTTGTCTCGAATTCCATGCAAAGTCATGCATGGCACCAAATTATTTTAATGATTATTCTCATAAACCTATTCTATCATTATTCCTAGGATCTTCATCACATTTGATGGTTCGATGCACACATTTTTCATTTTTTTAACCTACCTATCTTTGTGGTAGACTGTTTAATAAAAAACTGCTATGTTGGCATTCTTTTGTGAACAAAAAAACAACTATTCCAAGTGCTCTTTTCTATTTCATGATGGAAGGGTGGAGCTGGGAGGGTGCGTCCAAGAAGCGATGAGTAGTTTCTCTCCACTTCTTCCTGATGTATGGGGTGAGCAAGCCCTCCCATCAGTATCAGAGGAATTTGACAAGGGCTATAGGACGACCAGTTACATCACCAAAAGAGGTGATGCATGTCTCCTTCACCAAAACAACAGTATCCATTTGAAGCAATTACAATAACACAAGTACACCGTAATAATAATAATAATAAAGTACTAGTTTTTTCCATTTCTACTGGCCAATTTTACAAATCAAATTTCAAACATTTGAACTAGTGGTAGAGATTGACCTGGTCAACGTCTACCTTGAGCCCGCTTGATGCTTCAGCTCGGAGTTGAGATCCTTGTCTTGTGACATCTCGGCCTCGAGTTTGTCCTTCCTATCAGTGAGGTCTAGGATCAGTCCAGGGAGTTTGTCTGTGGTCTCCGCCTGACCGAGGCTCCGCCGCTGGATCTCCTCACTCCTAGTGAACGATTTCATGGCGATATTGTCGAGAATGCGAATCCGGTTCTTCTCAGCGGCAAGCTCGGAGTAAAGTGTCATGTACTCCTTGGCGAGGGCGCTTCTGTCTGTCGTCTCGACACATAATTCGGCCATAACCATTTTTAAAATGGTACCGATCTTGTAGAGGGGCTTCTATCAGATGGGCATGGAGAACAATATCATTAGTGTACCCAGAGAACTATCTAGAAAGATAGAATGAGAATCCCAATTTGTACAAATGTCTATACCTCGCTGCTTTGAGAAGTGGGCTCCGCGGAAGATGTTTCCGTAGGCAGGAGGGCTGCGAGAAAACTAAGGTCGTCCGACCTGAAAATACGATTGAGAGAGAAGGTAAGAACAAGAGGGATGAATAAATTGTAAAAGACATAGAACGATGTGCAAGAACAAAAGATCGCCTAAAGGTAGCAGTCGCAGGCTGCGACGCCTTTGAAGACTCTTGCACTCAAGGCACCTTGACAGCAGAAGAGGGATACCATTTTTTTTTTGACTTCCGTCACCTTCTGGAGCGAGGCTTGTTCCCGGTCATGGTGACAAAGTAGTATTCCAAGAGGTATAGAAAGTGAACTGAGGAAGACGGGCCAGAGAGAACGTCAAAGGACAAGTACTTAAATGTGGCCTCCTCGTCTCCTTGGCTCCTCGCACGACTCCTCGCGAGTAGTAATACTAAGTCAGATAAGATCAGCTGGTCAAAGAGCAAACTTCAAGGGAGAGACTTGGTGCCATCTCCAAATATACTCCCTCCTATCCAAATGGTACCAAATTTTTTGAATGACAATTTACCCAAAAATCGGTGTGTACGTTTGGTGTTTTTACAAGGTACTAGCTAGATGGCATGTGATGGCTCCATGAGCATATTTCACAATTTTACATTTTTTTTGAACCTCACTTGGTTGGTTTCAATTTGGTTCAAACTTTTGGATTGCGGCATTCGTACTGGGTAGCCGCATAACCCATTTTGGGGGCATTGTTTTGGAGTAACACACTTGCAAGCTACCATCCAAGTATTTTTTGTGAAAATCTCTGAATTCTAAATTATGTACATACAATTCAAATTTATATTTAATTGGCTGAAGCTCAAAATAAATCGATATATAGATGTTATTGACATAAATCCTCACGCCTTGAATTTGGCCCTCCTTAAAGGTCACAAAATGACCTTTGAAAAATGAAGTATTGGCATTTTGCACCTTATTAATTTTTCGCAGCGACATCACAAAAAATCACTCATTTTGCCCTCTCTATACGTGCACGAATAAAGAATAACTTTCATTTTTGTATGCATATAGATCGAGAAGCTAGCATAAGACTCTAGTTGGCAAAGTTGTGGGCGACCAGAAGATTGCACATATGTACCATATATAAATAGGCTCAAGCATGAAAAGCGAGTTTGTTGTGAATCTTGCATGAAGCATATATGGTCAGAAGCAAACCAGCGAAGTCACAAAAACAATTCAACTTTTTGTATGACTCAACCTTTGTATAAATTGTTTGGCATTTTTACAATGAATTATATGGAATGTGATGGCTCACTGCGCAGGTTTCACAATCTTTTTATTTACTTTTGGACAGTTGGATAAAGAATTGGCTTGAACTTCCGGTCTGCAACATTCACACATACTATGTAGGCGTATAACCCATGTTTGGGTTTTTTTTTTTTTGGATACCTAGCTCACTCCAAGTAATTTGCTGTTAAACTTACAAAAAATTATGTGCGCGCAATTCAAATTTAAAATTAATAGGCTAAAGCTCGAAGCTAAATAGAGAGAGAGGGAGACAGCTAAGTACACATGGATCAAGTTAAACAATCCGCACTCATACCTATAGGACGATTTGTGGCCATCCTTTAAGGTCGATCTACCGCCTGTGAAAAGTGATATGATAGCAGTCTACACCTTATGTTTCGTAGCCACATCACAAAAAATCTCATTTTTCCATCAACATTAAAAAATTGTAAGCCTCAGGAGAAGGAAAATCCAGAGCGCGCATGTACGAGGGGTTTATGTGCATGAGATCACTACAAAGGACCGTGAGGTCGCCTCGCATTCCCAAGCTTATGGGTAGGCCAAGCCAAGCTCGACAAACCCATGCACACAACACCCACCTCATAGGCTCACGTAGGCTTTCCAAGCCTGAGTGCTACACCTTCCTGTGCACTTCAAACATACACGCACGGTGCACATGATACAAGGATGGAATACAAATTCAATATCACAACATAACCATCTACCACACAAAAGATGGAAATAAAGTTCATATATAGCAATACTGAGCAAGATCCAAATGACACGCAAAGGACACGTGTCCCATCAGTACATCATACATAGAGGTAGCAAATAGTCTGGGTACAGACAAGATCCGAATGGGACTAAGAGTCCTGAAGATAACCAAGCAGAGTTCCATAACCAACAAGCCACATGCTGCTGCCTTAGGAACCTACTCAACGAAGTCGTCGTCCGTGAACTCGACAAAGTAGCCTCCTGCGTACTGCTCATCATCTGTCGTACCTGTTTGTCGAAAAGCGGGTTTCGGAGAAAGAGGGAGAAAAACGAGGGTAAGTACCAAATGACACGTACTTGCGAGACAAGACCAGCTATGCTTGCTGGTGGGCGGTGTAAACTTCGCCCGTCTATATGTGGAGTTTAGCGGCAGCAAAGCAACTAACCAATAGAGACACGCTACAACATCCGTCTATTAGAGAAGGTGAGAGAGCGCATAATCTAGCAGTTCTATACTCTGCAAACAATAACCCTGCCAATGCGATCCCCCTTAGCCAAGATGTACTAACAAGGCACTCCCACAGTTGAAAATTTTATTTCCATATCCATTATAGTAGGGCTAACTTACTATGAAAGTAATTAGCGAGTTATCATCGACAAGATTAGGTGTAAGTTGTTCTATGATCGAGTTAAACAGCTCCAAGTCGTCCATAACCGCGGACACGGCTTTCCGAAAAAATTTACCCTGCAGGGGTGCACCAATGTTACCATACACTCATGCTCGAACCCGCTTAATTACGGCGGAGTCTCACAACAAGACCGTTCCCAGATCTACAAGAATGCCTAGGGGGGCCACCCGACTAAGCTACCCGAAACAAAGTTCAGCCGTACTCCGATGCGGACTCAGGGTTTGCGACGGCGGCTAGGCGTGCGAACCAGACGCTTCGCTAAAGGTCCTGCAGGGTACAATACAGAATATAAACACCCGAAGGCAACAGGAAAGTAAACACCCGAAGGCAACAGTAAGTAAAGCATGGCATACATGGCATAGGCAAATAAAACCAAAGTTGTGGCCCCCTTTTCAACAGACTTGAGAAATGGTAATGTGTGATGGGGTGTCCCGATAAAACCTCCCACGAGTGGTTAGCACGCTCAGTCTTAGAACAGATAACAAGAACTCCGGTCCTAGGGGACACAAGCGAGACAAAAATACGATGCTTTCGCAAAGGCGCTCACCGATGCCTCTGCAATGTTATTATCCCTTAGAAATTTTAATGGTAGCAAAAGTTATCAACATCATTTTCAAAAGGTGTTACATGTGTCAACTTCCCAACAAGATATCCCGAACATTTCGAGATATCAACAAAACCCTAAACTCGCCTACGACTCGCAAAGCTGGCAAACAACAAACATCACACTACAAGAAAAGTTGCCATGGCTGACAAAGTTGAAGTCGCGCCGTGGTTGCTGGTGCACCATGGCCGACGATTTTGGGTCTCTCCGTGGTTGATACGTCCAAAACGTATCTACTTTCCCGAACACTTTTGCTATTGTTTTGCCTCTAATTTGTGTATTTTGGATACAACTAACACGGACTAACGCTGTTTTCAGCAGAATTTCTCTGGTGTCTTGTTTTTGTGCAGAAATTCAACTTTCGGGAAAATCCTCGGAATTTATACCAAAGGCCCTATTTCACCAGAAGACTCACGGAGCCAGAAGGGCAAGCCTGGTGGAGGCCCAGGGTCCCAGACACTAGGCCGGCGTGGCCCAGGAGGGGGGCGCGCCGCCCTAGTGTGTGGCCCCCTCGGCTGGCCTCCGACGCCCTCCTCTGGACTACTTAAAGGTTTCGATCTAAAAACCTGAGGCACGAAGTCGAAGTCGCCAGAAACCCTCCAGAACGCCGCCACATCGCGAAACTCCGTCTCGGGGACCAGAAACTCCGTTCTGGCACTCCGCCGGGACGGGGAATTGGAGGAGATCATCGCCATCATCACCACCGACGCCTCTCCATCGACCAGTAATGCTTCCCCCATCCATGTGTGAGTAATTCCCCCACTGTAGGCTGAAGGAGATGGTAGGGATTGGATGAGATTGGTCATGTAATAGCATAAGATTGTTAGGGCATAGTGCCTAGTGTCCGTAATTGGTACTTTGATGATATTGTTGCAACTTGTTGTGCTTAATGCTTGTCACTAGGGCCCGAGTGCCATGATCTCAGATCTGAACATGTTATTATTTCATCATGATATGCATTGTTTTATGATCTTACCTGCAAGTTGTATACACATGTCGCTGTCCGGAACCAAAGGCCCCGAAGTGACAGAAATCGGGACAACCGGAGGGGATGGCAGTGATGTGAGGATCACATGTGTTCACGGAGTGTTAATGCTTTGCTCCGGTACTCTATTAAAAGGAGTACCTTAATATCCAGTAGATTCCCTAGAGGCCCGGCTGCCACCGGCTGGTAGGACAAAAGATGTTGTGCAAGTTTCTCATTGCGAGCACGTACGACTATATACGGAACACATGTGATGTCTACGGGTGCTTCTATTCTTGTAGACAGTGTTGGGCCTCCAAGAGCAGAGGTTTGTAGAACAGCAGCAAGTTTCCCTTAAGTGGATCACCCAAGGTTTATCGATCTCAGGGAGGAAGAGGTCAAAGATATCCCTCTCAAGCAACCCTGCAACCACAAAGCAAGAAGTCTCTTGTGTCCCCAACACACCTAATAGGTGCACTAGTTCGGCGAAGAGATAGTGAAATACAGGTGGTATGAATAAATATGAGCAGTAGCAACAACACCAGAAAAGTGCTTTGCTGTCCAGGACTGGCGTGTGGTTGATGGTGGTAATATTGCGGACAGTACAGATGCAGTAAAACAGTAAACAAGCAGCGATAGCAGTATTTAGGAACAAGGCCTAGGGATTATACTTTCACTAGTGGACACTCTCAACATTGATCACATAAATAAATAGATAGATGCTAGACTCTACACCCTCTTGTTGGATGATGAACACCACTAATTGTGTAGGATTACACGAACCCTCAATGCCGGAGTTAACAAGCTCCACAATATTCGATATTCATGTTTAAATAACCTTAGAGTGCAAGATAGATCAACATAACCAAATAGATCACATCAATGCCATCATAGTAATAGTTAACTTCATAATCTACAAGAGATCACAATCATAAACTACGCCAAGTACTACATGATGCACACACTGCCACCTTTACACCATGCAGGAGGAATAGAGTACTTTAATAACATCACTAGAGTAGCACATAGATGAATAGTGATACAAAACTCATATGAATCTCAATCATGTAAGGCAGCTCATGAGATCATTGTATTGAAGTACATAGGAGAGAGATTAACCACATAGCTACCGGTACAGCCCCGAGCCTCGATGGAGAACTACTCCCTCCTCATGGGAGACAGCAGCGGTGATGAAGATGGCGATGGAGATGGCAGCGGTGTCGATGGAGAAGCCTTCCGGGGGCACTTCCCCGTCCCGGCGGCGTGCCGGAACAGAGACTCCTGTCCCCCAGATCTTGGCTTCGCGATGGCGGCGGCTCTGGAAGGTTTCTCGTACCGTGGCTTTTCCGTCTCGATGTTTTAGGTCAGGGACCTTTATATAGGCGAAGAGGCGGAGTCGGAGGGTCGACGAGGCGGTGACACACTAGGGGGGGCGTGGCCAAGGCCTGGGCCGCGCCACCCTGGCGTCTGGTGGCCCAGTGGCCCCCCTCTGGCCTCTCTCGGGTGTTCTGGAAGCTTCACGTGATCCTAAGATGCTGGGCGTTGATTTCGTCCGATTCCGAGAATATTTCCTTACTAGGATTTCTGAAACCAAAAACAGCAGAAAACAGCAACTGGCCCTTCGGCATCTCGTCAATAGGTTAGTTCCGGAAAACGCATAAATATGACATAAAGTATGCATAAAACATGTAGATATCATCAATAATGTGGCATGGAACATAAGAAATTATCGATACGTCGGAGACGTATCAGCATCCCCAAGCTTAGTTTCTGCTCGTCCCGAGCAGGTAAACGATAACAAAGATAATTTCTGGAGTGACATGCCATCATAACCTTGATCATACTATTGTAAGCATGTGTAATGAATGCAGCGATCAAAACAATGGTAATGACATCAGTAAACAAATGAATCATACATCAAAGACTTTTCATGAATAGTACTTCAAGACAAGCATCAATAAGTCTTGCATAAGAGTTAACTCATAAAGCAATAATTCAAAGTAAAGGTATTGAAGCAACACAAAGGAAGATTAAGTTTCAGTGGTTTCTTTCAACTTATAACATGTATATCTCATGGATATTGTCAACATAGAGTAATATAACAAGTGCAATATGCAAGTATGTAGGAATCAATGCACAGTTCACACAAGTGTTTGCTTCTTGAGGTGGAGAGAGATAGGTGAACTGACTCAACATAAAAGTAAAAGAAAGGCCCTTCGCAGAGGGAAGCATTGATTGCTATATTTGTGCTAGAGCTTTGGTTTTGAAAACATATAGAGAGCATAAAAGTAAAATTTTGAGAGGTGTTTGTTGTTGTCAACGAATGGTAGTGGGCACTCTAACCCCCTTGCCAGACAAACCTTCAAAGAGCGGCTCCCATTTTATTTTATTTTTGTGTGGCACTCCTTCCAACCTTTATTTCACAAACCATGGCTAACCGAATCCTCGGGTGCCTGCCAACAATCTCATACCATGAAGGAGTGCCTTTTTATTTTAGTTTTATTATGATGACACTCCTCCCCACCTTTGCTTTCTCAAGCCATGGCTAACCGAATCCTTCGGGTGCCGTCCAACAATCACATACCATGGAGGAGTGTCTATTTTTGTAATATTATGAAGGTTAATTAATTTGGGACCGGGAATCCCATTGCCAGCTCTTTTTGCAAAATTATTGGATAAGCGGATGAAGCCACTAGTCCATTGGTGAAAGTTGCCCAACAAGATTGAAAGATAAACACCACATACTTCCTCATGAGCTATAAAACATTGACACAAATCAGAGGTAATAAATTTTGAATTGTTTAAAGGTAGCACTCAAGCAATTTACTTTGTAATGGCGGAGAAATACCATGTAGTAGGTAGGTATGGTGGACACAAATGGCATAGTGGTTGGCTCAAGGATTTTGGATGCATGAGAAGTATTCCCTCTCAATACAAGGCTTAGGCTAGCAAGGCTATTTGAAACAAACACAAGGATGAACCGGTGCAGCAAAACTCACATAAAAGACATATTGTAAACATTATAAGACCCTACACCGTCTTCCTTGTTGTTCAAACTCAATACTAGAAATTATCTAGACCTTAGAGAGACCAATTATGCAAACCAAATTTTAGCAAGCTCTATGTATTTCTTCATTAATAGGTGCAAAGTATATGATGCAAGAGCTTAAACATGAGCACAACAATTGCCAAGTATCACATTATCCAAGACCAATTACTACATGTAGCATTTCCCGTTTCCAACCATATAACAATTAACGAAGCAGTTTCAACCTTCGCCATGAAAATTAAAAGCTAAGAACATATATGCTCATATGAACCAGCGGAGCGTGTCTCTCTCCCACACAAGCATTTATTCAAACAAAAACAAAAACAAAAACATACAGACGCTCCAAGTAAAGCACATAAGATGTGACCGAATAAAAATATAGTTTCAAGAGAAGGAACCTGATAATTTGTCGATGAAGAAGGGGATGCCTTGGGCATCCCCATGCTTAGATGCTTGAGTCTTCTTGAAATATGCAGGGATGAACCACCGGGGCATCCCCAAGCTTAGACTTTTCACTCTTCTTGATCGCATCGTATCATTCTCCTCTCTTGACCCTTGAAAACTTCCTCCACACCAAACTCGAAACAATCTCATTAGAGGGTTAGTGCATAATCAAAAACTCACATGTTCAGAGGTGACACAATCATTCTTAACACTTCTGGACATTGCTCAAAGCTACTGGAAGTCAATGGAACAAAGAAATCCATCCCACATAGCAAAAGAGGCAATGCGAAATAAAAGGCAGAATCTGTCAAAACAGAACAGTCCGTAAAGACGAATTTTAAAGAGGCACCAGACTTGCTCAAATGAAAATGCTCAAATTGAATGAAAGTTGCGTACATATCTGAGGATCACTCACGTAAATTGGCATAATTTTCTGAGTTACCTACAGAGAATTAGGCCCAGATTCGTGAAAGCAAGAAATCTGTTTATGCGCAGTAATCCAAATCTAGTATGAACCTTTCTATCAAAGACTTTACTTGGCACAACAATGCAACAAAATAAGATAAGGAGAGGTTGCTACAGTAGTAACAACTTCCAAGACACAAATATAAAACAAAATTACTGTAGTAAAATAAACACATGGGTTATCTCCCAAGAAGTTCTTTCTTTATAGCCATTAAGATGGGCTCAGCAGTTTTAATGATGCACTCACAAGAAATAGTATTTGAAGCAAAAGAGAGCATCAAGAAGCAAATTCAAAACACATTTAAGCCTAACATGCTTCCTATGAAAAGGAATCTTGTAAATAAACAAATTCATGAAGCATAATGCAACAAGCATAGAAAGATAAAACAAGTGTAGCTTCAAAAATTTCAGCACATAGAGAGGTGTTTTAGTAACATGAAAATTTCTACAACCATATTTTCCTCTCTCATAATAACTTTCAGTAGTATCATGAGCAAACTCAACAATATAACTATCACATAAAGCATTCTTATCATGAGTCTCATGCATAAAATTATTACTACCCACATAAGCATAGTCAATTTTATTAGTAATAGTGGGAGTGACTTCAACAAAGTAGCTATCATTATTATTCTCATCATCAAATATAGGAGGCATATTGTAATCATAATCAAATTTATCCTCCATAACAGGTGGCACCAAAAGACCACTATCATTATAATCATCATAAATAGGAGGTAAAGTATCATCAAAGTAAATTTTCTCCTCAATGCTTGGGGGACTAAAAAGATCATGCTCATCAAAACCAGCTTCCCCAAGCTTAGAATTTTCCATAGCATTAGCAACAATAGTGTTCAAAGCATTCATATTAATAACATTCCCATTAGCATGCATATAAAGTTCCATGGGTTTTTTAATTCTCTCTTCAAACACATCATGTCCTAATTCAAGATAAAGTTCATAAAGATCTCCCATATTTTTGTTGTTTTCCATTATGCCTAACTAGTGTAAACAAGAAACAAAAAGATCCAATTGGAGGATATAAAGGAAATAGCTTCGAGCACACACACAATGGCGCCAGAAAAGTACTTAGTTACCTGGAACCGGAGTATGAGTGCCTTTTACCTTTCCTCCCCGGCAACGGCGCCAGAAAAGTGCTTGATGTCTACGGGTGCTTCTATTCTTGTAGACAGTGTTGGGCCTCCAAGAGCAGAGGTTTGTAGAACAGCAGCAAGTTTCCCTTAAGTGGATCACCCAAGGTTTATCGATCTCAGGGAGGAAGAGGTCAAAGATATCCCTCTCAAGCAACCCTGCAACCACAAAGCAAGAAGTCTCTTGTGTCCCCAACACACCTAATAGGTGCACTAGTTCGGCGAAGAGATAGTGAAATACAGGTGGTATGAATAAATATGAGCAGTAGCAACAGCACCAAAAAAGTGCTTTGTTGTCCAGGACTGGCGTGTGGTTGATGGTGGTAATATTGCGGACAGTACAGATGCAGTAAAACAGTAAACAAGCAGCGATAGCAGTATTTAGGAACAAGGCCTAGGGATTATACTTTCACTAGTGGACACTCTCAACATTGATCACATAAATAAATAGATAGATGCTAGACTCTACACCCTCTTGTTGGATGATGAACACCACTAATTGTGTAGGATTACACGAACCCTCAATGCCGGAGTTAACAAGCTCCACAATATTTGATATTCATGTTTAAATAACCTTAGAGTGCAAGATAGATCAACATAACCAAATAGATCACATCAATGCCATTGACACGCGTACAGCACGCGACCGTTGGGAACCCCAAGTGGAAGGTGTGATGTGTACAGCAGTAAGTTTCCCTCAGTTAGAAACCAAGGTTTATCGAACCAGTAGGAGTCAAGAAGCACGTTGAAGGTTGATGGCGGCGAGATGTAGTGCGGCGCAACACCAGGGATTCCGGCGCCAACGTGGAACCTGCACAACACAAACCAAGTACTTTGCCCCAACGAAACAGCGAGGTTGTCAATCTCACCGGCTTGCTGTAACAAAGGATTAGATGTATAGTGTGGATGATGATTGTTTGCAGAAAACAGTAGAACAAGTATTGCATTAGATTGTATTTCAGTAAAGAGAATTGGACCGGGGTCCACAGTTCACTAGAGGTGTCTCTCCCATAAGATAAACAGCATGTTGGGTGAACAAATTACAGTTGGGCAATTGACAAATAAAGAGGGCATGACCATGCACATACATATTATGATGAGTATAGTGAGATTTAATTGGGCATTACGACAAAGTACATAGACCGCTATCCAGCATGCATCTATGCCTAAAAAGTCCACCTTCAGGTTATCATCCGAACCCCTTCCAGTATTAAGTTGCTAACAACAGACAATTGCATTAAGTATTGCGCGTAATGTAATCAATAACTACATCCTCGGACATAGCATCAATGTTTTATCCCTAGTGGCAACAGCACATCCATAATCTTAGAGGTTTCTGTCACTCCCTGCATTCACGGAGACATGAACCCACTATCGAGCATAAATACCCCCTCTTGGAGTTACAAGCATCAACTTGGCCAGAGCATCTACTAGTAACGGAGAGCATGCAAGATCATAAACAACACATAGATATAAATTGATAATCAACATAACATGGTATTCTCTATTCATCGGATCCCAACAAACACAACATATAGCATTACAGATAGATGATCTTGATCATGTTTGGCAGCTCACAAGACCCGACAATTAAGCACAATGAGGAGAAGACAACCATCTAGCTACTGCTATGGACCCATAGTCCAGGGGTAGACTACTCACACATCACTCCGGAGGCGACCATGGCGGCGTAGAGTCCTCCGGGAGATGATTCCCCTCTCCGGCAGGGTGCCGGAGGCGATCTCCTGAATCCCCCGAGATGGGATTGGCGGCGGCGGCGTCTCTGGAAGGTTTTACGTATCGTGGCTCTCGCATGCGGGGTTTCGCGACGAAGGCTATTTGTAGGCGGAAGGGTAGGTCAGGGGGCGTCGCGAGGGGGCCCAGGAGACAGGTCGGCGCGGCCAAGGGTGGGGCCGCGCCGCCTGCCCTCCTGGCCACCTCGTGGCCCCACTTCGTTGACTCTTCGGTCTTCTGGAAGCTTCGTGGCAAAATAGGACCCTGGGCGTTGATTTCTTCCAATTCCGAGAATATTTCCTTACTAGGATTTCTGAAACCAAAAACAGCAGAAAACAGCAACTGGCGCTTCGGCATCTTGTTAATAGGTTAGTTCCAGAAAATGCACGAATATGACATAAAGTGTGCATAAAACATGTAGATATCATCAATAATGTGGCATGGAACATAAGAAATTATCGATACGTCGGAGACGTATCAGCATCCCCAAGCTTAGTTTCTGCTCGTCCCGAGCAGGTAAACGATAAACAAAGATAATTTCTGGAGTGACATTGATGAGGTCTAAGACCCCGTGTGTGGCCCGATCTTGCGGTTGACCCGAAATCCAAAGGAGGGAGAGGGGAAGAGCGCGAAGAACACGATGAACACGAAGAACACGATGAACTCACGCACGCACACCAACCCGATACAATCGATACTTACCCCGTGGCTCGATGGACCACGCCAATAGAATCCACCCGGAAGAGACGCGCGGTAGAATTCCGAGAGGAGAGATTGGTGAGGGAGATGAATCTAGGAGTGGGAGAGAGAGTGGGTAACACTAGAATCTCACACACCAAATCCAATCATCCAACAAGGGTAGCCTTGATACAAAGGGGATGAAACCCTAGGGAGACAAAGCTCAACTTCATGTCTAAGCCTAAATCTTGTCTAAAGAGCTAAGGGGGTGACCTAGGTGCTTATATAGGCATACAAGGCAGCTTGGGTCGAACAGGTAAGTGGTGGACCGACTCGGGCCGTTCCGGTCGAGTCGAACCCGTGCAATCCGGTTTGGGATCCGGTCAGACCGGGCCCGTGGACCGGTGGTCCGGTCCCGGGTCCGGTCGACCGGGCGCCAACCGGAACTTGCGAAGTTTCCGGTCGCCTTCCGGCACGAGGTGTGAATCCGGTTGGGCGCCCGGTTGACCGGGCCTGGGACCGGATGACCCGGTTGTGGGTCCGGTCTGACCGGGTCCTGGACCGGCCAGGCTGGGCCTCTTCCTCCCGCCTCTTCTTCCTCTTCCTTCTTCTCTTCTTTCCTTGTTCTTCTTCTTCTCTCTTCCTTGCACCATGGGAGTTCCTTCTCTCTTGGTCCTTGTCGATGTCGGCACCTATAGAAACAATGATGATAGGCATGAGGTAGCATACCATTCAAGTTGGTGTTGAGGTCGACCATAGAGAGGAAAGAGTTCACCTTGACATATATGGCGGGGGTTTGTGTTGTTGGTCCACTTGGGGGACTCCTTGGCCATGGTGTGGCGTCGACGATAGGCGGGGCTGCACTTGACGGTCTTGAGGTGGAGGTGTCCGAAGGCCACCCCACATCATCTCCCCCCCCCTTGGGAAAGAGTCGCCCTCGACTCTTGTTCCTCCTCAACGATGATGTAGGCCATGACGTTTCTCCCATGTAGTAGTCGATGGACAAAGTCGCGGTCGAAGAAGAACTTGGGGAAAAACAACTTGCGAATGGAAAGCTTGTGGATGCCAATTTGGTGATCGGCGAACAAGAGGCTCTCAATCAAATACGAAGCATCAAGTTGTTTCTCCAAGAGGCCTTTGGCAAAAATGGGAACCAAAAGAGTGTCGATGTATCCAAAATTTGGTAGAGCAAAAATTTGTGCATGTAAAAGTTTGGTTTGTAAAGTGTCAAAAATGTGATGTGTAGCATTGTCCCACACAAATGGAACAATCAAAAGGCAAGTATCGTCGGCAAAATTTTGGGCAAAATTGTTATGTGCAATGGCAAAAGATGGAAACTTCTAGCTTGGGAAAGTATGGTTGGCGTGAGCCAAGTATGGGTATCCTCAAGTGTCAAAGAATCCATTTCAATTGCCAAAGGTGAAATGAGAAATCCAAAGAAGAGCAACTTTATGAGTGACATGTGGCACAAGATGCATAAGGTGTCTCTCACATGTATGACATGGTCCTTGAGATTCTCGGAGTGTATGATGATAACATCAAGACATGCAACAACCATTGTGCCAACAAGATGTGTCAAGATATGTTGCATAAGAGGCAAAAGAGGTGACGAGGCATTGGTCCAAACCGGAAGCTCGACAAGACAAGCCGGAAACACACGAGGGTGAAGGCGTTTGGGAACATACCCTTTGGCGTGAATCCCATGGGTTGGATCATGTATCTCGTCCGTGTTGGGGTAGCTCTCAATTGCGCGTTTCATGAGCTCATGCTCCGTAGCGGTGGAAGTTGTCATTCGGGGACCTATACACACAAAAGAGAAAACAAAAAGCGTGTGTGCATGGTAGAGGAACACATCATCCATCATGATGTTCCATGTCTTGTGCACATCACCATTAGTGTCAATCAAGATAGTATGAAATGCATGGCGATGGTGCATATGGCAAGAAGGTGCATTCATGGCATGTGGTAACTCATGATCATCAAAAAGTGAGAAGGCTATGGGGACCATCTCGTGCACAATGAAATAAGAATTCTTGCATACCAAGCATAAGAAAGAGCAACTGGTCACAATCTTGGATGCAAGGATCATGGAATGGTGTAAGCATTTTGGGCAAAGCATGCGGAACATGTTATCATTGTTGTCGACAACCCTATGTAAAGAGGAAGTGTTCGTCAAGGGTGGCACAACACAAGTATTATCATAATCATTATCATGGCAAGCAAGCGGGGAAAACGTGAAACTCTCATAGCATGGCATGGTCATGGTATCACAAGCATTCACTTCCACATGATCAACAATGTTAACAAGCAAAGTATCGCATGGGAAAATGAAAATAGCATGTGAAGTAGCAAATGGATCATCGAGATCATGCATACACTCATAAGTCATCATGTCCACTAGTGGGATCATGGCATCATCAACACCTATGTTGTTACCTTTGTAGGCCGACTCATTTGAAGTAGGTGTTGTGGAAGTAGGAGGATCCATGTGGTCGACATGTCCATCTTGGAGCAAGCATGGTGAGATATCATCATCTTCATGCACCATGTACATCGTCTCCATGAGCGGGAACTCGTCCTCCGTGGAACCTAGTGCAACATAAGAAGACACAAACGAGGGAGAGGTTAATGTGTTAGCAAATGCGATGTCCTCCATGGACCTATCATCTACCTCTCTCAACTCACTTAGTGTATCACTCATGTCCTCCAAACGGAAGCACTCAAACTCACATATGGGGTGGAAGTCACTCAACTCACTATCACTCTCACTCAAGTGGGCTAAGTGGCTCTCATGCTCACATGGGATTGGTACCAACTCATCAATGAAGCATATAGGAGTAGGCTCGACTTTCTCATCTCCATGCGCCTCCTTGGTTGAAGGGAAATTCCCATGCTCAACCATCTCAACTCCATCGCCTCCCAAGTCATCCTCTATCGGTGGCGCCATGGTGTTGATGAGAGCTAGGCTCGGATCCACTTCACCCTTGAGTTCACCTTGGCGATCTTCATCTTGAAGTGTTGGCGCAATAGGCATCTTGGGGACTTGTGCTTGTAGCTTGTCGAAGTAGAGCGTCTTGGCACTTGGCGTTGTGCATTGCCATGCCACGTGACCCTTGGCCTTGCACACCTCACATAGGAGATTGGGACATTCCCGTGGAGGGTGGCCTTGTTGCTTGCACTTGTAGCATCGGAGTCCATAGGCATGTGACGAGGTAGGGGCCATTGTGGTGGTGGCACAAGAGGGAGAAGTCGCCTTATGAGGAAGGTATGCGCGATGTGCACTTGCCATCCTTGGAGTGGTAGGCACCCTATCATGGTGTTTGTCGCCTTCATGTTGAGGCTCTCGTCTTCGTGCATCATCACCATGGCTTGAGTGGTGTCGTCGAAGACTCGTGGAAGATGTTGGTCGATGGCGATCATGAAGTGGCTTGTGGCGGTGAGGCTCATGTGGTGACGTATGTCGATGACGGTCCTTGCCATGCCTAGATGATGGCTCATGCGACTTGGCATGTTGCTTGCGGCGCCTTGTGGAGCTTGGAGAAGAGTGTCGATGACGCTCATGATGGGGACGCTCTTGATGCTCCATATGGTGTACTTGAAGTCGACGATCTTGTGCATAAGCACTCTCATGGTGGCGCCTTGTGGAGCTCGTAGACGAGTGTCGATGACGATCATGATGAGGACGCTCTTGATGATCCATATGATGGTGCCATCGTGGAGGTCCTCTATCCTCATATGTAGCTCCATTGGCCAAATAGGCGTTGCTCAAGGTGGAGTCGAGGTGAGGTTCCGCCATGGTGTCGATGTCGTAGGCGTGGCGTTGCTCCACCATGTCGTCGATTCTTGACGAGCCATTGTCGATGTAGAGCTTGTCGATGTCGTCCTCAAGGTGGTGCTCCACCATGTCGTCGATGCTTGACGAGCCATTGTCGATGTAGAGCTCATCGATGTCATCCTCAAGGTGGTGCTCCACCATGTCGTCCATGCTTGAGGAGCCATTGTCGATGTAGAGCTCCTCGATGTCGGTCATGTCGGTGATGCTCGCGGAGCCATAGTCGGTGTCGAGCTCCACATGTTCCTCCACATCCGCGGTGCTTGAAGAGGAATCCTCCTCGAAGTGCTCCGTGTACTCCTCCGTATCTTCTTCGTCGCTATACATGTTAGCACGACAATATCTATATGGTGTATGTTAGTGGAAGAACACTACCCCGCAACCTTACCGTGGTATGACAAGATTGGGGTGATCCAACAAAACCGAGAGTTAGAACAATTGTATCGGGTACGTACTCACACAAAAGCACACGCAAAAGCTAGCAAATATGGTGTTAGGTGAGTATGGTGGAAAGCCAAAAGACGAAATCCGAAATCAAGTGTGTTGTTAAGAGTGGGTGAAATCCAAAAATTCAAATGTCAAAGCGATGATCACTATAAACACGGAAAAGATATGGAACGCACACACGAGATGAACGGGGTTAGTGCGACCAAGGAATGAGCGGAAAAGTGTAAGAAGCCCTTAAGCAAGGGTGCTCGGTGTCACACTAACACAAGAAGAGATCAAAGCTTTGGTTGCAAATGAAGAGACAACAAGATTCACACGCGGCCTCTCTTCTCATATCTCTCTTTGGCTTAAAAGCTTTTTCTCTTTTGTATATGGTGGCACTTGCACTCTTTTGTATCTATGGTGGCACTTTGTACACTTTTGTATGTATGAGGGCACTTGTACTCTTTTTTGTGCTTTTCTTTCTTTTTCACGCTCTATGTTAGCGTTAGTTCACTTTTGCTATTTTGCCACACGAGTTTTGCTTAGAAGTTTGACTCCACACTACACACACACCTCACAATCGGGGCCACATGCAATGTCTCGCAACACTCAATAAGCAATGCTCGATAGGATAGATCGCAAAAGAAGAGGGGTTACAAGGGGAAAGCAAGTTATACCTAAGATGTTAGGCGGTGATGAACACACAACTTGCGATGAAGGTGGTGGTGTCAAGAGTACGGTTGCAAGTCCGGGGTGCCGAGGATGTCGTCGCTTGCTTCGTAGCTGCGGATTAGTTGTACAAACAAGGCACTCAAACCGGAACAAGCAAACACAAGTTAGCGGAAGAAATGGGTCAAAGTAGCTTGGCGGCGGTGGCGGTGGTAAGCCGGTGGTGGGTGGTGTCGATGCCCTTGCGGTTGCGGCGGAGGTTATGGGGCCGTGGTGATGTTTCCCGGTGGTTTGGGGAGGGTGGCGGTGCTTGCCGGCGGCGGAGAGGGTGGCGGTGGTTGGCGGAGGTGGTGGTGGAGGTGGCGCCCGGTTGGCGCCCGGTTGACCAGGCCCTGGACCGGCCTGCCCGGTCTACAGCCCGGTTGACCGGGTTCTGGCCCGGTTGGCGCCCGGTTGGCGCCCGGTTTGGCGCCCGGTTGACCGGCCCTGGCGCCAGGCTGTCCGGTCACTGGCCCGGTTGGCGCCCGGTCGACCGGATTTCGCGGGGCACAGTTTTTCTCTCTCCTGTTCTTGAGCGAAATCAAGCCAAATCGACCAAAACGAAGGGAAATGATGGAATTGGGGGCTAAAAGTTGGGGAGATAGTAGATCAAGCACTCCAACACCAAATCAATGGATCAAAACCACTCAAAACGCAACCAAATCGCAGATCGGTCAAGAGGCAATTTAGGGCTATTTTTTGGGGATTTTTGGGGAAAATTTTTTAGAGATGAAATTGGGTGGGTGGGGGGTCAAATCCGCGAAAACCAAAGGCTGCTGATACCATATGATGAGGTCTAAGACCCCGTGTGTGGCCCAATCTTGCGGTTGACCCGAAATCCAAAGGAGGGAGAGGGGAAGAGCGCGAAGAACACGATGAACACGAAGAACACGATGAACTCACGCACGCACACCAACCCGATACAATCGATACTTACCCCGTGGCTCGATGGACCACGCCAATAGAATCCACCCGGAAGAGACGCGCGGTAGAATTCCGAGAGGATAGATTGGTGAGGGAGATGAATCTAGGAGTGGGAGAGAGAGTGGGTAACACTAGAATCTCACACACCAAATCCAATCATCCAACAAGGGTAGCCTTGATACAAAGGGGATGAAACCCTAGGGAGACAAAGCTCAACTTCATGTCTAAGCCTAAATCTTGTCTAAAGAGCTAAGGGGGTGACCTAGGTGCTTATATAGGCATACAAGGCAGCTTGGGTCGAACAGGTAAGTGGTGGACCGACTCGGGCCGTTCCGGTCGAGTCGAACCCGTGCAATCCGGTTTGGGATCGGAGTCGGACCGGGCTCGTGGACCGGGTGGTCCGGTCCTGGGTCCGGTCGACCGGGCGCCAACCGGGAACTTGCGAAGTTTCCGGTCGCCTTCTGGTACGAGGCAGGGAATCTGGTTGGGCGCCCGGTTGACCGGGCCTGGGACCGGATGACCCGGTTGTGGGTCCGGTCTGACCGGGTCCTGGACCGGCCAGGCTGGGCCTCTTCCTCCCGCCTCTTCTTCCTCTTCCTTCTTCTCTTCTTTCCTTGTTCTTCTTCTTCTCTCTTCCTTGCACCATGGGAGTTCCTTCTCTCTTGGTCCTTGTCGATGTCGGCACCTATAGAAACAATGATGATAGGCATGAGGTAGCATACCATTCAAGTTGGTGTTGAGGTCGACCATAGAGAGGAAAGAGTTCACCTTGACATATATGGCGGGGGTTTGTGTTGTTGGTCCACTTGGGGGACTCCTTGGCCATGGTGTGGCGTCGACGATAGGCGGGGCTGCACTTGACGGTCTTGAGGTGGAGGTGTCCGAAGGCCACCCCACATCAGGCATGCCATCATAACCTTGATCATACTATTGTAAGCATATGTAATGAATGCAGCGATCCAAACAATGTAAATGACATGAGTAAACAAATGAATCATATAGCAAAGACTTTTCATGAATAGTACTTCAAGACAAGCATCAATAAGTCTTGCATAAGAGTTAACTCATAAAGCAATAATTCAAAGTAAAGGTATTGAAGCAACACAAAGGAAGATGAAGTTTCAGCGGTTGCTTTCAACTTATAACATGTATATCTCATGGATATTGTCAATATAGAGTAATATAACAAGTGCAATATGGAAGTATGTAGGAATCAATGCACAGTTCACACAAGTGTTTGCTTCTTGAGGTGGAGAGAGATAGGTGAACTGACTCAACAATAAAAGTAAAAGAATGGTCCTTCAAAGAGGAAAGCATCGATTGCTATATTTGTGCTAGAGCTTTGATTTTGAAAACAAGAAACAATTTTGTCAACGGTAGTAATAAAGCATATGTGTTATGTAAATTATATCTTACAAGTTGCAAGCCTCATGCATAGTATACTAATAGTGCCCGCACCTTGTCCTAATTAGCTCGGATTACCAGGATTATCGCAATGCACATGTTTTAACCAAGTGTCACAAAGGGGTACCTCTATGCCGCATGTACAAAGGTCTAAGGAGAAAGCTCGCATCGGATTTCTCGCTATTGATTATTCTCAACTTAGACATCCATATCGGGACAACATAGACAACAGATAATGGACTCCTCTTTTATGCATAAGCATGTAGCAACAATTAATTTTCTCATATGAGATTGAGGATATTTGTCCAAAACTGAAACTTCCACCATGGATCATGGCTTTAGTTAGCGGCCCAATGTTCTTCTCTAACATTATGCAATGCTCTAACCATTTTAGTGGTAAATCTCCCTTACTTCAGACAAGACGAACATGCATAGCAACTCACATGATATTCAACAAAGAGTAGTTGATGGCGTCCCCAGGAACATGGTTATCGCACAACAAGCAACTTAATAAGAGATAAAGTGCATAAGTACATATTCAATACCACAATAGTTTTTAGGCTATTTGTCCCATGAGCTATATATTGTAAAGGTAGAGGATATAAATTTTAAAGGTAGCACTCAAGCAATTTACTTTGGAATGGCGGATAAATACCATGTACTAGGTAGGTATGGTGGACACAAATGGCATAGTGGTTGGCTCAAGGATTTTGGATGCATGAGAAGTATCCCTCTCGATACAAGGCTTAGGCTAGCAAGGCTTATTTGAAACAAACACAAGGATGAACCGGTGCAGCAAAACTCACATAAAAGACATATTGTAAACATTATAAGACTCTACACCGTCTTCCTTGTTGTTCAAACTCAATACTAGAAATTATCTAGACCTTAGAGAGACCAAATATGCAAACCAAATTTTAGCATGCTCTATGTATTTCTTCATTAATAGGTGCAAAGTATATGATGCAAGAGCTTAAACATGAGCACAACAATTGCCAAGTATCACATTATCCAAGACATTTTAGCAACTACTACATGTATCATTTCCCAATTCCAACCATATAACAAATTAACGAAGAAGAAACTTCGCCATGAATATTATGAGTAGAGCCTAAGGACATATTTTTCCATATGCAACAGCGGAGCGTGTCTCTCTCCCACACAAAGAATGATAGGATCCATTTTATTCAAACAAAACAAAAACAAAAACAAACCGACGCTCCAAGCAAAGCACATAAGATGTGATGGAATAAAAATATAGTTTCAGGGGAGGAACCTGATAATGTTGTCGATGAAGAAGGGGATGCCTTGGGCATCCCCAAGCTTAGACGCTTGAGTCTTCTTGATATATGCAGGGGTGAACCACCGGGGCATCCCCAAGCTTAGAGCTTTGATACGTCCAATTTGCATCACTATTTTGTATCATAATTTGCTGTTATTCATTGATATATTTCATATTTGGGCACAATACTTATGTTATTTCATCTATTTTGCATATTTCATCATTATTGGAGGATCAAGCACCGGAGCCAGGATTCTGCTGGAAAAAGCACCGTCAGAACGCAATATTTCGGAAGATCAACTGTGGAAGGAAATTATACCAAAAATCCTATTTTTCCAGATGACGAAGGAAGCCAGAAGGGGGAGCTGAGAAGACCCAAGGTGGGGCCAGACCACAGGCCGGTGCGGCCCATGGCCTGGCCGCGCCACCCTGTGGTGTGGGGGCCCCACAGCCCCTTTCGCCTCCTTTTCTTCGCGAAACCCTTCGTCCCGAAAACCTAAGCCACAGAGGATACCTCACGAAGAGTTACAGCCGCCTCTGCGGGGCGGAGAGCACCAGAGAGAAAAGAGCTCTCCGGCGGGCTGAGATCCGCCGGGGAAATTCCCTCCGGGAGGGGGAAATCGACGCCATCGTCACCGTCATCGAGCTGGACATAATCTCCATCACCATCATCATCATCTCCACCATCATCACCGCCGTCTCCATCGCTGGACATCGTCACCACCGTAGCAATTTGGGTTTGATCTTGATTGTTTGATAGGGGAAACTCTCCCGGTATCGATTTCTACTTGTTGTTGATGCTATTGAGTGAAACCATTGAACTAAGGTTTATGTTCAGATTGTTATTCATCATCATATCACCTCTGATCATGTTCCATATGATGTCTCGTGAGTAGTTCGTTTAGTTCTTGAGGACATGGGTGAAGTCTAACTGTTAGTAGTGAACTATGGTTGAGTAATATTCAATGGTATGATATTTAAGTTGTGGTGTTATTCTTCTAGTGGTGTCATGTGAACGTCGACTACATGACACTTCACCTTTATGGGCCTAGGGGAATGCATCTTGTACTCGTTTGCCAATTGCGGGGTTGCCGGAGTGACAGAAACCTAAACCCCCGTTGGTATATCGATGCAGGAGGGATAGCAGGATCTCAGAGTTTAAGGCTGTGGTTAGATTTATTCTTAATTACTTTCTTGTAGTTGCGGATGCTTGCAAGGGGTATAATCACAAGTATGTATTAGTCCTAGGAAGGGCGGTACATTAGCACAGGTTCACCCACACAACACTTATCATAACAATGAAGATTATTTAGTCGTATGTAGCGAAAGCACTAGACTAAAATCCCGTGTGTCCTCGAGAATGTTTGGTCATTATAAGTAAACAAACCGGCTTGTCCTTTGTGCTAAAAAGGATTGGGCCACTCGCTGCAATTGTTACTCTCGCACTTTACTTACTCGTACTTTATTCATCTGCTATACTAAAACCCCCTGAATACTTGTCTGTGAGCATTTACAGTGAATCCTTCATCAAAACTGCTTGTCAACACCTTCTGCTCCTCGTTGGGATCGACATTCTTACTTATCGAAAATACTACGATACACCCCCTATACTTGTGGGTCATCAAGACTATTTTCTGGCGCCGTTGCCGGGGAGTGAAGCGCTATTGGTAAGTGGAATTGGTAAGGGAAATATCTACTGTTTGTGCTGATTTTATTTCTGCCTCGTTTGCCATAATTCATTATGGAGAGATCTTCTCTCGAATGTTTATTTGGAAAATCTGCTACTACTGCAAAGGTAGTGGATGAGGCGCCAGGTAAAGAAGAGATACCATACAAAATACCTATGAAAATTATTGAACGCGTAGTGAATAACCGTTATACAGGGGATGGAACTGTTCACCCTGGAGATCATTTATTGTTCTTGCATGAATTATGCGGTTTATTCAAGTGTGCAGGTATTGCTATGGATGAAGTGAGGAAGAAACTATTCGCTATATCGCTGCCTGGTAAAGCGGCGCATTGGTATAAATTACTGGATAATGGGGATTCTCTTGAATGGAATGATATTGTGCCCCGGTTTTATTCTAAGTTCTATCCTCCAAGTGAAATTCACAAGGATCGGAATCGCATATATAATTTTTGGCCTCATGATGGAGAGAGTATTGCCCAAGCTTGGGGGAGATTGAAGTCTTTAATGCTCAAATGCCCCATTCATGAGCTTCCTGGTAATGTTATTATTGATAATTTCTATGCAAGACTTTCTTTTGAAGAGAAGACCTTGCTGGATACTTCTTGTTCTGGATCATTCACGCGCAATAAGGAAGAGTTTAAGAGGGACCTTCTTAATCGGATCCAGGAAAATACTGAAGGATGGGAGATCGACAAAGATCGAGAATCAGGTATAAATTATGATTACAAATGCATTGAAGCTTTTATGGATACTGATAAATTTCATAATATGAGTGCTACTTATGGTCTTGATTCTCAAGTTGCTGCAAATCTTTATAAAGCTTTTGCCTCTCATTATGAATTGCCTAAGAAGAATTTTGATAAGTATCATGAACCGTATAAAGATAAAATTGATTCATCTATTAATAAATGCGTTGTAGTTGAAACTGTTGATCATGTTATTCCTGAAGCTTATATTGAAAAAACTCCTTTCCCTGCTAAAATGAAAGAGTACTCTGTTATAAATAGTGCGGTTCATAAAGTGAAAAGAAACCTATAGAACCCGAAGAACAAATAAAAGTTGAACCTGCTGTTGCAATAGTTAAAGATCTTGTGACTGAAAATTTGGAGGAAGGTCATATTATTTTCTGTGAAGATGCTTCTAATATTGTTTCACATCCTAATAAACCCAAGCAAGCTAGTGTTCCTATGCTATCTGTTAGAATTGGTGATCATTGCTATTATGGTTTATGTGATATTGGTGCAAGTATTAGTGCTATTCCTTATGAGCTTTATACGGAGATTATGCACGAAATTGGTTCTTGTGAACTTGAAGATATTGATGTGGTTATTCAGCTGGCTAATAGAGAAACTATTTCTCCAATTGGTATTGTTCGAGATGTGGAAGTTCTATGTGGTAAGATTAAATATCCCGCTGACTTTTTGGTACTTGGTTCTGCTGCTAGTGATTATTGTCCTATTATTTTTGGTAGACCTTTTCTAAATACTTGTGGAGCTATTATAGATTGCAAAAAAGAGAAAATTTTGACTAAATTTGCTGGTGAATCATATGAGTTTAACTTCTCTAAATTTACCAAAACTCCTTATAAAGCTGATTTGCCTAGTAATGATTTTAAAATGGAACAGTGTGCATCTATTGTTCTTGTTCCTAATAATCCTTTGCAGCAACATTTGGAGAATAGCGAGAGTGAAGTTTTTAGGAAAGAAAGAGATGAGCTTGAGGAAATTTTTCTCTGCCAACGTATTCTTAAGCATGATTTACCGGTGGAAGATCTGGGTACAACACCACCACCAAAGGAAGATCCTGTCTTTGATTTAAAACCTTTGCCTGATAATCTTAAATATGCTCATATTGATGATAAGAAAATATATCCTGTTATTATTAGTTCTAAGCTTACAGAGTTTGAAGAAGAAAGGCTATTGGAAATATTGAAGAAACACCGAGGTGCTATTGGCTACACTCTTGATGATTTGAAGGGGATTTCTCCCTCTATTTGCCAACACGCCATCAATATGGAAGAAGATGCGAAGCCTGTTGTTGAACTCCAGCGTCGTCTAATTCCCAAGATGAAGGATGTGGTAAGAAATGAGGTATTACGACTTCTTGAAGCTGGTATTATATATCCTATTGCTGATAGTAGATGGGTTAGTCCTGTGCATTGTGTTCCTAAGAAAGGAGGAATGACTGTTGTGCCTAATGATAATGATGAGCTCATACCTCAAAGAGTGGTTGTAGGGTATAGAATGTGCATTGATTATCGAAAAGTTAATAAGGTTACTAAGAAAGATCATTACCCTTTGCCTTTTATTGATCAAATGTTAGAAAGGTTATCTAAAAATACTCATTTTTGTTTTCTTGATGGTTATTCTGGATTTTCACAAATTGCTGTTAAAACTAAAGATCAAGAGAAAACCACTTTCACTTGTCCCTATGGAACTTATGCTTATAGACGTATGCCTTTTGGTTTATGTAATGCTCCTGCTACTTTTCAAAGATGCATGTCTGCTATTTTTCATGGTTTTTGCGAGAGTATTGTAGAGGTATTCATGGATGATTTTTCTGTCTATGGGAATTCTTTTGATAATTGCTTGCGGAACCTCGATAAAGTTTTGCAGGGATGTGAAGAAACTAACCTTGTTCTTAATTGGGAGAAATGCCACTTTATGGTTAATGAAGGAATTGTATTGGGACATAAAATTTCCGAGAGAGGTATTGAAGTTGATAGAGCTAAAGTTGAAGCAATTGAGAAGATGCCCTATCCCAGGGATGTTAAAGGTATTCGTAGTGTTCTTGGTCATCTTTGGGTTTTATAGGAGGTTTATTAAAGATTTCTCCAAGATTTCAAAGCCTCTTACTAATCTTCTTCAAAAAGATGTACCTTTTGTTTTTGATGATGATTGTAAGGAAGCTTTTGAAACTCTTAAGAAAGCCTTAACAACTGCTCCTATAGTTGAACCTCCTGATTGGAACTTACCATTTGAAATTATGTGTGATGCTAGTGATTTTGCTGTAGGCGCTGTTCTTGGACAGCGGGTAAATAAAAAACTGAATGTTATTCATTATGCTATTAAAACTCTTGATGCCGCTCAAAGAAATTATGCTACTACTGAAAAGGAATTGTTAGCTGTAGTCTTTGCTTGTGATAAGTTTAGATCTTATATTGTTGATTCAAAAGTTACTATTCATACTGATCATGCTGCAATCAGATACCTTATGCAAAAGAAAGATGCTAAGCCAAGGCTTATTAGATGGGTACTTCTGTTGCAAGAATTTGATTTACATATTGTAGATAGGAAAGGTGATGATAATCCTGTTGCTGATAATTTGTCTAGATTGGAAAATATTGCTTATGATCCTGTTCCTGTTAATGATAGTTTTCCAAATGAACAATTGGCTGCAATAAAGGTGAGTGCGCGAGACAGTCCTTGGTATGCTGATTATGCTAACTTTATTGTTTCCAAGTACTTGCCTCCAACCTTTTCAGCTCAGCAAAGGAGGAAATTCTTTTATGACTTGAGGCATTATTTCTGGGATGACCCACACTTATATAAAGAAGGAGTGGATGGTATTCTGCGAAGATGTGTTCCCGAATATGAACAACAAGAGATATTGAGTAAATGCCATGGTAGTGCTTATGGAGGACATCACGCCGGAGAAAGAACCGCGCAAAAGGTTCTACAATCAGGTTTTTATTGGCCAACTCTCTTCAAAGATGCAAGGAAGTTTATTTTATCTTGTGATGAATGCCAAAGGGTTGGTAATATCTCCAGACGCAATGAAATCCCGATGAATTATACTCTTGTTATTGAACCGTTTGATTGTTGGGGATTTGACTTCATGGGACCTTTTCCCTCTTCAGAAGGTAACACTCATATACTTGTTGCTGTTGATTATGTTACTAAATGGGTGGAAGCCATACCTACAAAAAGTGTTGATGGTGAGACCTCTTTAAGAATGCTTTTAGATATTATTTTTCCTGGATTTGGAGTTCCTAGATATATTATGACTGATGGAGGTTCTCATTTTATTCATGGTGGTTTTAGAAAAACTCTTGCTAGATATGGTATTAATCATAGGATTGCTTCCGCTTATCATCCTCAATCTAGTGGGCAAGTAGAACTATCAAATAGAGAGATTAAATCTATCTTGCAAAAGATTGTTAATAAAACTAGAAAGAATTGGGCTAGTAAATTGAAGGATGCACTTTGGGCTTATAGAACTGCTTATAAAAATCCCATGGGAATGTCACCTTATAAAATGGTTTATGGGAAAGCTTGTCATTTACCTTTAGAACTAGAGCACAAGGCTTATTGGGCTGTTAGAGAATTAAATAAAGATCCTAAACTTGCCGGTAATAAGAGGTTGTTGCAATTGAGTTCTCTAGATGAATGGAGAAGTGAAGCTTATGAAAATGCTAAACTCTTTAAAGAGAAAGTTAAAAAATGGCATGATAGAAGGATTATCAAAAGAGAATTTAATATTGGAGATAAAGTCCTATTGTATCGGTCTCGTCTCAGATTCTTTGCAGGGAAATTACTTTCGAAATGGGAAGGACCGTATGTTGTCGAGGAGGTGTATCGTTCAGGAGCAATTAAAATTAGCTCTCTCCAAGGCAATGCCACGCAAGTGGTGAATGGACAAAGACTCAAGCATTATATCTCAGGTGATTCTTATAATGTTGATGTTGATATTATTCGAGTGGAAACACCGGAGGCTTTCATCAAAGGACAAATTGACAGTCCGCCAGAACTCGACTTTGAATAGGTAACAGTACTGGTAATGAAAAGTTCGCAATTTACTTTCCGAACAATATTTTTGCTGTTTTTGGAAAATATGAAAAATTACGAGATCGAAATGGAGTGGAAAAGACGCACGAGGGCATGCCACCATAGGCCGGCGCGGCCTGGCCTGGGCCTGCGCTGACCTATGGTCTGGCCGCCTCGTCGCCCCTTTCCGACTCTGGTTCGATCTGGTACTTTCCTTTTGTCGTGAAAATTTTTGCTATATAATCCCCCGGATCCCTGGAGGTCCGTATATCGTTTTCTCGACGTGTTTTGTTTCGAGCTGTTTCTGCCAGGATCTGTTTTCAGTTTAGAAGCACCATGGCCTCCAACAACAAGGGCAAGGGGCTTTCGGAGGAAGAAGTGAAGAGGGTGCCATCAAAACAAGAGCAGCAAGCCGTTGGGAGCAAGCAAATCTTGGTGGGATCTGTTGACACTCGACGTTCTTTTTCTCATAACTTGCAGGGACCCTTACCACCCGCTCTTAGCCTCGACTCCTTCCCTGTGTTGGAAGAAGCTCTACGGACTACCGATGAGTTTTGTGATCAATATCGGGCTCTAAGAAGAGAAGTGGAGATACTCCAGGAGGAGAATTGCCGTCTCCGTAGAATGTTGGAATACCACTCGATTCACATCACAAGGTCATCATCGCCAACTTCAGATAACAATGAATCTCTTCGAGTCTTAGTGCAGAATTGCCAAGCTGAGAAACTGAAGCTGAAGGAGATCTGTAAGAAGCGCGGAAGGAGTTCATCACCACCATCGCCGCAGAAGTAATTCATCATCGGTATTGGCATCCCCTTGGTTTGTTCCAAGCTTGGGGGAGTGCCGCGGTATCACATCATCACTATCTTTTACTTTTTACTGTCAAGTAGTGTCATATCATGAGTAGGGAAGTTATCATATAAGATGGGTTGCAGTTTGGAAGTATCTCTCCTTTAGTTGGTTGTCTATGTATCCCTTGGTGTGAGTTATCATTATGGAATATTAATGAGAAGTCTTATCATTTACATATTGCACATCTTATTTTAGTTTGCAATCTATATTATATGATTTACCTTGTTGTTAGTATTGGTATCACTTTGGGAGCATTGAATAAATCTATTTGGTTTTGGCAAACTTAGCATTGGCCAATAGCAACAACACTTTGAGGTTTAAGTAGAAAAGAGAAATACATGTAGTTGTTTCATTGTCTTTCTTTCTTGTTAGCTCATAGCTTATTATTCTGAAGTTAAAATTGTTTGTGCTTATAAGGAAGATGCATGATTGTTTCTATCACATGTATATTTGTTTGTTTCCCTCGACTCTTATGCTTGCTAATTAACCTTGCTAGCCAAAGACCTGTACTGAGAGGGAATACTTCTCGTGCATCCAAACCTTAACCCAAACCTATGCCATTTGTGTCCACCATACCTACCTACTACATGGTATTTTCTGCCATTCCAAGTAAATACTTCATGTGCTACCTTTAAATAATTCAAAATATACTATCTCTTATTTGTGTCAATGTTTTATAGCTCATGAGGAAGTATGTGGTGTTTTATCTTTCAATCTTGTTGGGCAACATTCACCAATGGACTAGTGGCTTCATCCGCTTATCCAATAATTTTGCAAAAAGAGCTGGCAATGGGATTCCCAGTCCCAAATTAATTAAACTAAATAGACACTCCTCCATGGTATGTGATTAATGGACGGCACCCGAAGGATTCGGTTAGCCATGGCTTGTGTAAGCAAAGGTTGGGGGGAGTGTCATCATCATAATAAAACCAAAATAAAAAGGCACTCCTTCATGGTATGAGATTGTTGGCAGGCACCCGAGGATTCGATTAGCCATGGTTTGTGAAAGAAAGGTTGGAAGGAGTGCCACACAAAATAAAAATAAAATGGGAGCCGCTCTTTGAAGGTTGTCTGGCAAGGGGGTTAGAGTACCCGCTACCAGTCGTTGACAACAACAAACACCTCTCAAAATGTTACTTTTATTATCTCTATATGATTTCAAAACTGAAAAGCTCTAGCACATGATTTAATCACTGCTTCCCTCTGCGAAGGGCCTGTCTTTTACTTTATGTTGGGTCAGTAAACCTATTTCTCTCCATCTCAAGCAAGCATTTGAGTAGTTGTGATCAAACCATTATATTGTGATCTCCTTCATCATGTCTTTTATTCTTCCTTGTTTAGTACAAGTTTTATCTGAATGAATATAGCTTTGCAAGTTATTAATGATCATGAGGAGACTATTATGATTGAGTATGCAAGTTGTGCAATATAAACTTTAACATGAGAGCATTGCTCGATAGATAAGTATAACCTGTTAATTGTTCTCTGACCAAGAATGAAGTTTGCCATCACCAACTATGATTTCTTATGCACCTTTATTTGTGATTACTTTATACTTGTTTCAAGTTGAGTTATATGAGGAAGTTGTTTACTAGAATGTCTTGCGTGAATGAATATGATGCTTCTTGTCCGTATTTTATTTATCGACTCTTCACTCCATAAACATGTGGTCCTATTTACTGAGTTCAGTTTCGCTTGGGGACAAGCGAAGTCTAAGCTTGGGGGGAGTTGATACGTCCAATTTGCATCACTATTTTGTATCATAATTTGCTGTTATTCATTGATATATTTCATATTTGGGCACAATACTTATGTTATTTCATCTATTTTGCATATTTCATCATTATTGGAGGATCAAGCACCGGAGCCAGGATTCTGCTGGAAAAAGCACCGTCAGAACGCAATATTTCGGAAGATCAACTGTGGAAGGAAATTATACCAAAAATCCTATTTTTCCAGATGACGAAGGAAGCCAGAAGGGGGAGCTGAGAAGACCCAAGGTGGGGCCAGACCACAGGCCAGCGCGGCCCATGGCCTGGCCGCGCCACCCTGTGGTGTGGGGGCCCCACAGCCCCTTTCGCCTCCTTTTCTTCGCGAAACCCTTCGTCCCGAAAACCTAAGCCACAGAGGATACCTCACGAAGAGTTACAGCCGCCTCTGCGGGGCGGAGAGCACCAGAGAGAAAAGAGCTCTCCGGCGGGCTGAGATCCGCCGGGGAAATTCCCTCCGGGAGGGGGAAATCGACGTCATCATCACCGTCATCGAGCTGGACATCATCTCCATCACCATCATCATCATCTCCACCATCATCACCGCCGTCTCCATCGCTGGACATCGTCACCGCCGTAGCAATTTGGGTTTGATCTTGATTGTTTGATAGGGGAAACTCTCCCGGTATCGATTTCTACTTGTTGTTGATGCTATTGAGTGAAACCATTGAACTAAGGTTTATGTTCAGATTGTTATTCATCATCATATCACCTCTGATCATGTTCCATATGATGTCTCGTGAGTAGTTCGTTTAGTTCTTGAGGACATGGGTGAAGTCTAACTGTTAGTAGTGAACTATGGTTGAGTAATATTCAATGGTATGATATTTAAGTTGTGGTGTTATTCTTCTAGTGGTGTCATGTGAACGTCGACTACATGACACTTCACCTTTATGGGCCTAGGGGAATGCATCTTGTACTCGTTTGCCAATTGCGGGGTTGCGGAGTGACAGAAACCTAAACCCCCGTTGGTATATCGATGCAGGAGGGATAGCAGGATCTCAGAGTTTAAGGCTGTGGTTAGATTTATTCTTAATTACTTTCTTGTAGTTGTGGATGCTTGCAAGGGGTATAATCACAAGTATGTATTAGTCCTAGGAAGGGCGGTACATTAGCACAGGTTCACCCACACAACACTTATCATAACAATGAAGATTATTTAGCCGTATGTAGCGAAAGCACTAGACTAAAATCCCGTGTGTCCTCGAGAATGTTTGGTCATTATAAGTAAACAAACCGGCTTGTCCTTTGTGCTAAAAAGGATTGGGCCACTCGCTGCAATTGTTACTCTCGCACTTTACTTACTCGTACTTTATTCATCTGCTATACTAAAACCCCCTGAATACTTGTCTGTGAGCATTTACAGTGAATCCTTCATCAAAACTGCTTGTCAACACCTTCTGCTCCTCGTTGGGATCGACATTCTTACTTATCGAAAATACTACGATACACCCCCTATACTTGTGGGTCTTCAAGCTTTCACTCTCCTTGATCATGTTGTATCATCTCCCTCTCTTGATCCTTGAAAACTTCCTCCACACCAAACTCAAAACAACTCATTAGAGAGTTAGTGCACAATCAAAATATACATGTTCAGAGGTGACATAATCATTCTTAACACTTCTGGACATTTCACAAAGCTACTGAAAGTCAATGGAATCGAAATATCCATCGAACATGTCAAAACAGGCAATGCGAAATAAAAGGCAGAATCTGTCAAAAACAGAACAGTTCGTAATGACGAATTTTATTGAGGCACCAGACTTGCTCAAATGAAAATTCTCAAATTGAATGAAAGTTGCGTACATATCTGAGGATCACTCACATAAATTGGCATAAGTTTCTGAGTTACCTACAGAGAATTTTGCCCAGATTCGTGACAGCAAAGAAATCTGTTTCTGCGCAGTAATCCAAATCTAGTATGAACCTTGCTATCAATGACTTTACTTGGCACAATAAAACACTAAACTAAGATAAGGAGAGGTTGCTACAGTAGTAAACAACTTCCAAGACACAAATATAAAACAAAGTACTGTAGTAAAAACATGGGTTGTCTCCCATAAGCGCTTTTCTTTAACGCCTTTCAGCTAGGCGCAGAAAGTGTATATCAAGTATTATCAAGAGACGAAGTGTCAACATCATAATTTGTTCTAATAATAGAATCAAAAGGTAACTTCATTCTCTTTCTAGGGAAGTGTTCCATACCTTTCTTGAGAGGAAATTGATATTTAATATTACCTTCCTTCATATCAATGATAGCACCAACAGTTCGAAGAAAAGGTCTTCCCAATATAATGGGACAAGATGCATTGTATTCAATATCCAAGACAACAAAATCAACGGGAACAAGGTTATTGTTAACGGTAATGCGAACATTATCAACTTTCCCCAAAGGTTTCTTTGTAGAATGATCAGCAAGATTAACATCCAAATAACAATTTTTCAATGGTGGCAAGTCAAGCATATTATAGATTTTCTTAGGCATAACAGAAATACTTGCACCAAGATCACATAAAGCATTACAATCAAAGTCATTGACCTTCATCTTAATGATGGGCTCCCAACCATCCTCTAGCTTCCTAGGAATAGAAGCTTTGCGCTCTAATTTCTTTTCTCTAGCTTTTATGAGAGCATTTGTAATATGTTTCGTGAAAGCCAAATTTATAGCGCTAGCATTAGGACTTTTAGCAAGTTTTTGTAAGAACTTTATAACTTCAAAGATGTGGCAATCATCAAAATTCAAACCATTATAATCTAAAGCAATGGGATCATCATCCCCAATGTTGGAAAAAATTTCAGCAGTTTTATCACAGGCAGTTTCAGCAGTTTTAGCAGTTTCAGGCAGTTTTTCGCGCTTTGCATTAGAAGTGGAAACATTGCTAACACCAATTCTTTTATTAGTAATAGTAGGAGGTGCATAAACTTGTGTACATTAGCATTACTAGTGGTGGTTATGGTCCAAACTTTAGCTATATTCTCTTCTTTTTCATTTTCTTCTCTTTCCCACCTAGCACGCAATTCGGCCATCAATCTTATATTCTCATTAATTCTAACTTGGATGGCATTTGCTGTAGTAACAATTTTATTATGATGATTTTCGTTAGGCATAACTTTCGATTTCAAAAGATCAACATCAGCAGCAAGACTATCGACTTTAGAAGCAAGTATATCAATTTTCCCAAGCTTTTCTTCAACAGATTTGTTAAAAGCAGTTTGTGTACTAATAAATTCTTTAAGCATGGCTTCAAGTACAGGGGGTGTGTTCCTATTATTGTTGTAAGAATTCCCATAAGAATTACCATAGCCGTTGCCATTATTATAAGGATATGGCCTATAGTTGTTACTAGAATTGTTCCGGTAAGCATTGTTGTTGAAATTATTATTTTTAATGAAGTTTACATCAACATGTTCTTCTTGAGCAACCAATGAAGCTAACGGAACATTATTAGGATCAACATTAGTCCTATCATTCACAAACATAGACATAATAGCATCAATCTTATCACTCAAGGAGGAGGTTTCTTCGACAGAATTTACCTTCTTACCTTGTGGAGCTCTTTCCGTGTGCCATTCAGAGTAATTAATCATCATATTATCAAGAAGCTTTGTTGCTTCACCAAGAGTGATGGACATAAAGGTACCTCCAACAGCTGAATCCAATAGGTTCCGCGAAGAAAAATTCAGTCCTGCATAAAAGGTTTGGATGATCATCCAAGTAGTCAGTCCATGGGTTGGGCAATTTTTAACCAAAGATTTCATTCTTTCCCATGCTTGTGCAACATGCTCAGTATCCAATTGTTTAAAATTCATTATGCTACTCCTCAAAGATATAATTTTAGCAGGGGGATAATATCTACCAATAAAAGCCTCCTTGCATTTAGTCCATGAATCAATACTATTCTTAGGCAGAGATAGCAACCAATCTTTAGCTCTTCCTCTTAATGAGAAAGGGAACAATTTTAATTTTATAATGTCACCATCTACATCTTTATACTTTTGCATTTCACAAAGTTCAACAAAATTATTGAGATGGGCAGCAGCATCATCAGAACTAACACTTAAAATTGCTCTCGCATAACAAGATTCAGTAAAGCAGGTTTAATTTCAAAGAATTCTGCTGTAGTAGCAGGTGGAGCAATAGGTGTGCATAAGAAATCATTATTATTTGTGGTTGTGAAGTCACACAACTTAGTATTTTCAGGAGTACCCATTTTAGCAATAGTAAATAAAGCAAACTAGATAAAGTAAATGCAAGTAACTAATTTTTTTGTGTTTTTGATATAGCAAACAAGATAGTAAATAAAGTAAAACTAGCAACTAATTTTTTTGTATTTTGATTTAGTGCAGCAAACAAAGTAGTAAATAAAACTAAGCAAGACAAAAACAAAATAAAGAGATTGGGATGTGGAGACTCCCCTTGCAGCGTGTCTTGATCTCCCCGGCAACGGCGCCAGAAATTTAGCTTGACACGCGTACAGCACGCGAACGTTGGGAACCCCAAGTGGAAGGTGTGATGCGTACTGCAGTAAGTTTCCCTCAGTTAGAAACCAAGGTTTATCGAACCAGTAGGAGTCAAGAAGCACGTTGAAGGCTGATGGCGGTGAGATGTAGTGCGGCGCAACACCAGGGATTCCGGCGCCAACGTGGAACCTGCACAACACAAACCAAGTACTTTGCCCCAACGAAACAGCGAGGTTGTCAATCTCACCGGCTTGCTGTAACAAAGGATTAGATGTATAGCGTGGATGATGATTGTTTGCAGAAAACAGTAGAACAAGTATTGCAGTAGATTGTATTTCAGTAAAGAGAATTGGACCGGGGTCCACAGTTCACTAGAGGTGTCTCTCCCATAAGATAAACAGCATGTTGGGTGAACAAATTACAGTTGGGCAATTGACAAATAAAGAGGGCATGACCATGCACATACATATTATGATGAGTATAGTGAGATTTAATTGGGCATTACGACAAAGTACATAGACCGCTATCCAGCATGCATCTATGCCTAAAAAGTCCACCTTCAGGTTATCATCCGAACCCCTTCCAGTATTAAGTTGCTAACAACAGACAATTGCATTAAGTATTGCGCGTAATGTAATCAATAACTACATCCTCGAACATAGCATCAATGTTTTATCCCTAGTGGCACAAAGACATCCATAATCTTAGAGGTTTCTGTCACTCCCCTGCATTCACGGAGACATGAACCCACTATCGAGCATAAATACCCCCTCTTGGAGTTACAAGCATCAACTTGGCCAGAGCATCTACTAGTAACGGAGAGCATGCAAGATCATAAACAACACATAGATATAAATTGATAATCAACATAACATGGTATTCTCTATTCATCGGATCCCAACAAACACAACATATAGCATTACAGATAGATGATCTTGATCATGTTTGGCAGCTCACAAGACCCGACAATTAAGCACAATGAGGAGAAGACAACCATCTAGCTACTGCTATGGACCCATAGTCCAGGGGTAGACTACTCACACATCACTCCGGAGGCGACCATGGCGGCGTAGAGTCCTCCGGGAGATGATTCCCCTCTCCGGCAGGGTGCCGGAGGCGATCTCCTGAATCCCCCGAGATGGGATTGGCGGCGGCGGCGTCTCTGGAAGGTTTTCCGTATCGTGGCTCTCGGTACTGGGGGTTTCGCGACGAAGGCTATTTGTAGGCGGAAGGGTAGGTCAGGGGGCGTCGCGAGGGACCCAGGAGACAGGTCGGCGTGGCCAAGGGTGGGGCCGCGCCGCCTGCCCTCCTGGCCACCTCGTGGCCCCACTTCGTTGACTCTTCGGTCTTCTGGAAGCTTCGTGGCAAAATAGGACCCTGGGCGTTGATTTCGTACAATTCCGAGAATATTTCCTTACTAGGATTTCTGAAACCAAAAACAGCAGAAAACAGCAACTGGCGCTTCGGCATCTTGTTAATAGGTTAGTTCCAGAAAATGCACGAATATGACATAAAGTGTGCATAAAACATGTAGATATCATCAATAATGTGGCATGGAACATAAGAAATTATCGATATGTCGGAGACGTATCAACCATCATAGTAATAGTTAACTTCATAATCTACAAGAGATCACAATCATAAACTACGCCAAGTACTACATGATGCACACACTGCCACCTTTACACCATGCAGGAGGAATAGAGTACTTTAATAACATCAATAGAGTAGCACATAGATGAATAGTGATACAAAACTCATATGAATCTCAATCATGTAAGGCAGCTCATGAGATCATTGTATTGAAGTACATAGGAGAGAGATTAACCACATAGCTACCGGTACAGCCCCGAGCCTCGATGGAGAACTACTCCCTCCTCATGGGAGACAGCAGCGGTGATGAAGATGGCGATGGAGATGGCAGCGGTGTCGATGGAGAAGCCTTCCGGGGGCACTTCCCCGTCCCGGCGGCGTGCCGGAACAGAGACTCCTGTCCCCCAGATCTTGGCTTCACGATGGCGGCGGCTCTGGAAGGTTTCTCGTACCGTGGCTTTTCCGTCTTGATGTTTTAGGTCAGGGACCTTTATATAGGCGAAGAGGCGGAGTCGGAGGGTCGACAAGGCGGTGACACACTAGGGGGGTGCGGCCAAGGCCTGGGCCGCGCCACCCTGGCGTCTGGTGGCCCAGTGGCCCCCCTCTGGCCTCTCTCGGGTGTTCTGGAAGCTTCGCGTGATCCTAAGATGCTGGGCGTTGATTTCGTCCGATTCCGAGAATATTTCCTTACTAGGATTTCTGAAACCAAAAACAACAGAAAACGAGAATCGGCCCTTCGGCATCTCGTCAATAGGTTAGTTCTGGAAAACGCATAAATATGACATAAAGTATGCATAAAACATGTAGATATCATCAATAATGTGGCATGGAACATAAGAAATTATCGATACGTCGGAGACGTATCAACATGCCTATGGATTGCTTTGTACTTGGACACCATTTTATTATTATCTGCAAATGCCCTGCTTTGATTGTTACATGAGTTTCTCTCATCCATGCAACGCCCATCATCCATCCCTGTGCCTATAGTATTTTAATCCTGCTGTTTACTATAATCACTACTGCTATCTGTGTTACTCTGCTGCTGTTATTTCACTACTGCTCTTTGCTCTAAATCACATTACTCTTGATAAACTCTTGCGAGCAAGTCTGTTTCCAGGTGCAGCTGAATTGACAACTCCGTTGTTAAGGCTTTCAAGTATTCTTTGTCTCCCCTTGTGTCGAATCAATAAATTGGGTTTTACTTCCCGCGAAGACTGTTGCGATCCCCTATACTTATGGGTCATCAAGATCATTTTTAAGCGCTGCTGCTTAGGGAGCATAGCTTTATTTGGAGGTTCACTTGGATTGATATTGTTTGCTGCAAATTCTCCATCATGGGTAAATCTCGCGATCCTAAAGTCGCCATATTACCATCCACTACAAGAAAAGGTACAACTCTGAGTACCTCTACTACTCTTGATTCACCATCTGTGATAAGTCAACTTGTTTCACCGCCGCAAGCTTCACTTGCTGGTACTTCTGCTGAATCTGAAAACTCTCATAATATTGATAATGTTTCTGCTGTGCTTGATGATAGTGATTCATTGGGATCTTTTCTAGATGCTACAATTGCTAGGTCTAGACAAACTAAAAATACTGAAACTCCTAATGCTGCTACACCTGTTAATTCACCCAAACTTGATTATTCTAGTGATAATCCTGATGAGGATTATGTGGAGCTTAATGATGATTTTATTGATAGATGCAATGCTACTGCTGATGCAAGAAAAATTAAAAAGTTTCTCGCACAATATACTGTAAGACATAAGCTATCTCCTGATCCTAAATTTGCCACATCTCCTATAAACATTAAGGATAAAGATTATGATTTTTCTCTTGATCTATCTCATATAGCTATTGTAGAGAAAGCACCCTTTTGTGGTACTGAAAAAGAAAGTGCTGCAGAACACATGAATGAACTTTCTTCTATGAGTAGTTTGTTTTCTGATGATGTCAAGATGCGTACTTATTTTGTTGCTAAAAATTTTCCTTTATCATTAAAGGATGATGCTAAAACTTGGTATAATAATTTGCCTCCTAATTCTATTAAAAGTCCAGGTGATTTGCTTAATGTTTTCTTTCAAAAATACTTTCCTGCTAGTGCTCAACATGCTGCTTTACAGAAAATTTATAGCTTTGACCAGGAAGATGGAGAGAAACTGCCTGTAGCTTGGGCAAGATTTTGCTCTCTTATCAGAGCTCGACCTGGACATGATTTGGAAAAGCATGATTTACTTGATATATTCTATAGTGGACTAACCGTTGAGTCTAGAGCATATTTGGATAGTTGTGCTGGTTGTGTTTTCAGGAAAAGAACTCCAGATGAAGCTGAAGAATTATTGGCTAAAATAGGCCGGAATCATGATGATTGGACTACACCTGAACCAACTCCGACGCCAACATGCTAAAAATAAAAAGTATACTAAAGAAGATTTTATTGCTAAGAAACATGGTAATGAAAGAGAACCTTGGGTGCAAAAGCGAATGCCTTTTCCTGCTAAGAAACTAAAATCAAAGGAAGAAGAACACTATAATAAATTTTGTGATTGGATGAAACCTTTATTCTTGCAAATCCCTTTGACTGATGCTATTAAATTGCCTCCTTATTCAAAGTATATGAAAGATATTGACACTAACAAAAGGAAAATTCCTAATGAGGAGATTTCCACTATGCTTGCTAATTACTCTTTCAATGGCAAAGTTCCAAAGAAGTTGGGCGACCCAGGTATACCTACTATTCCTTGTTCTATTAAGAATAATTATGTTACAACTGCTCTATGTGATTTGGGAGCCGGTGTTAGTGTTATGCATTTTTCTCTTTATAAGAGACTTTATTTAGATAAGTTGATACCTACTGATATATCTTTGCAAATGGCTGATAAATCTACTGCTATTCCTGTTGGTATATGTGAGGATGTTCCTGTTCAAGTTACTAATAACTGCTTGATATTAACTGATTTTGTTGTGTTGGAAATGCCTGAAGATGATAATATGTCTATTATTCTTGGGAGACCTTTTCTTAACACCGCAGGGGCTGTTATTGATTGCAATAAAGGAAAAGTTACTTTCAATGTTGATGATAAGGAGCATACCGTCTATTTCCCCAAGAGGATTGATAAAGTATGTGGAGTTAATACCATTTCTAATGTGAGAACTATTAAAGTGGGAACTATTGATTGTCCTATATATGAGCCTAAAGAAGGATATCAAAATCTTATGATTGGATCCATATCAATACAATTCAAGGTAACATGATTGATTTGAGGTTTATTTCTTCTTGTGCTATGTAAAATTTATTTGGTGGCAAGACTTGATCAACCTTGTTAACAAATACTTTTTATATGCATAGAGGAGGTAAACAACATCTCTTTCTTCCTCCACTTGTTTTACTTGCTGTAGCACTTTTGTTTTGCAAAGTTCTTTAGTTAATTAGAGATTTCAAAATCTTTTTATGCCCAGTAATAATAAACTTAATACCCAGAAATGTGCATTTTTCAAAGTTTTCCAAAATTCACAAAAATTATACTGTTGGTCCTATTTTTCGAAGACGCACCTGGTAGCACCTGGGGATGACCAGTGGGGCACCCCAGGGTGGCACACCACAGGCCGGCACGGCCTGGAAGGGGGGCGCGCCACCCTGGTGTGTGGGCTCCCCCTTGCCCCACTTCTTCATCTCTTCCTCCCACACTCTTCTCTCTCCCGAAAAAACCAGCACCAGCTTTCTCTCACTCACGTTTCTGCTCAAGAGCTAAAGATTTCACGATCTCTTTGCTCAGCCCAGATTTCTGTCTGAAATTTGGCACATTTGCTCTCCGGTATGTGACTCCTCCGATTATCCAAGTAGAATTTTGTTTGGTTGAGTATATCTTGAATATTTTGCTGCTGTAGGTAACATGCTTAGTGAGCTTGCATGCTTGTTCTAAGTTGTAGAAACTAGTTTTGATGCATGATTAGTACTCTAGCAAGTTCCTATAGTAGTTCCCCTCAATTATATGTCACCAAATCAAATTTTATATTGTTTGTTGAAAAATTCAGAAAAGGAAGATGGATAATTTCAACTTTGGAGAAGTGTTTGAGAGAGAGACGACAAGCACGGGAAGACCCTCTAGGACCGCCACCCGATTCCGGCGATCCTATAATGAGGATGTCATCGCGCCAAGCTTCGAGCCCAAAGAAGACAATGGAGTCCCTAACGCTTCATCTTTCCCATGTTATGACTTTTTGAGTAATGCAGGGTTGCTGGATGATTTCTTGACCCTCGTTGATAAGGTGGGCTTAACTGCCTATATGGGAGATGAAAGGGAGCAATACTTCATGCTCACCAAAATCTTTGTTGAGAGCTTCAAGTTCGACAACAAGCACTATCGCCCAACAGTTGCATTCTAGATCTATGGTAATCCCATTACTATGAAATTGGAAGAATTTTGTGTTGCATTGGGTATTGCCCCTGTAGGTACAGCAAGGAGGATTAAGGACAACCCCAGGGCCTTGTTGGAGCTCTATCGAGAGATCACCAATGATGATTTCCGCACCATTCAGCGTGGCAAGATAAGAAACATCGAACTCCCCGCCATTAAGTATTTTGCCTATTACATTGCTACTAGCATTCTTGGTAGGGAGAACACTAGCAATATTTCTAGCTACCATCTTGCTTTCTTAATTGCTGCACTTACTGGAGAGACACCTTATCATCTTGGTTCTCTTATTACTCGCCGTTTGTCTAACAAGGGGCCTATTTTTGGAGGAATTATTGCATCACGCATTTTAGCACATCTAGAACTTCCTCTTGACTCTACTGATGTGCCATTAACTCCTATGAGGCTTGATATTGCTGCTATGAAGAGCCATCAATTTGTTACCGCTGATTCTAGTTCAGATAATTTGGTCTATAGAATGTTGTTTGCTGACGGGGATGAGAGGGAAATCCCTTTGCCACAGCCAGATTTGTTCAGTATTGACAGGAAACCATGGTCGCGCTCTAAGGAGGAGGTGTGAGAAAATGAAGATACAAGGCTTCCACCAGCAGCATGATTCCGAGGACGCCGAGCCCTCCTACGACTACACCGTCACGTATCCGGGTGCTTCTTCGAGCACGTACCCGGATTATGATCCATCTTCGTCGTACTACGGAGGTGCTACTTCATGGGCACCATGGGATTGAACTCCACTTAGGCCAAAAGCCTAAGCTTGGGGGGAGGTATACCGGCACCACTCATTCTTTGCATATTATGGTTGCTGGATACTTGTATATACTTGTTTAGTTTCTTTGAGTGGTTTTCTAATGAGAGGGAGATGATATTTGGGGAAGTGCTGCCTGAAAACAGATTCTGGACTGTTACCAAAACAATTCTCAAAAATAACCAGAACGTTATTTTGCAAAGCCAATTTTTGCATGTTCCCCAGGTTGTTATCTAACTTTCATTAGTTGAACACTTTTCGATTTGAGCAGTGGAAGAATTTCTTAAAAATCGATTACTGTACTGCTGTCAAGTTTGACGAATTCCTGCTGCTTTGTGTTTATGTGACTTTTCTAGTTTTCCTTTTCTTGTTTTTTGCTTTGTTTCTTTCCTAAAACACAAAAAGACCAAAAAAAAATCTGTTGTTTCTCTTCACCATTTGCTTGTTTTGGTTTCTTGCATTTATTTTGCTTTATTTGCTATCGTTGGTTTGTTATAAGAAAATCCAAAAAGATTTTGCTTTGTTTGCTTGTTTCCCTTTGTTCTTGTTTCCAATTCGAAAACACCAAAAATATTTGCTGTTCTTCTTTGGTTTGTAAAGTTCACTATGAGTTCAATGGTCTTCGGTGGCTGGAGCGTGGTTTTCATTTCATATTATCCAAGCTACACAAGTGAAAGGCAATAATGACGATCTACGACAATTCGATTGTGGTGAGAGGCTGGTATGAACTCTATTTGTTTTCATTTTTGTACATATACTCATCCATGTGAGCATGCTTAGTTGGTTCATGTGAGGTATATGTCATTTAAGAAAGTCTAGTAGTTCATGATCTCTCATGTTTAGATCCAATTTATTAATATGAGTAGCATGTCATGGATGTTTGCTTGCATTGTTTTATTCATAAATAGGTATGACATTGTGGTATCCTCCTCTGAATAATTCATTTGAATCGACTTGGCACATGCTCACGCATGCATATGACTGAACAAAAGTCAATTAAGCCTTTATGATTTACATTGCTTCAGAGTTCTTGTATCACTTTTATGCCTCAGTTAATTTATTTTGCCGCAAGCATGATTATGACGATTCTTTGCTCTCTTGATTTGTCGCTCCCTAGTCTATTGCTAGCCTTCACTTGTACTGAGCAGGAACGCTGCTCGTGCTTCCAAACCCCTGAAAACCAAGTTGTTCCAAAGTGTCCACCATAAATACCTATGCATGGCATTTCAAACCATTCCAAGTAAATTCTCATGCGCTGCCTTTAAACCTTCAAAATGCTTCTCAATTTGTGTTAATGTTTCATAGCTCATGAGGAAGTATGTGGTGTTTATCTTTCAACCTTGTCATTTACTTTTGACAGACTTTCATAATGGACTAGTGGCACATCCGCTTATCCAATAATTTTGCAAAAAGAGCTGGCAACGGGGTTCCCAGCCCCGATTAATCAAACTTCATTAATAATTCTCTTCACATGTTTTGCTCTGATTCATCAGTAAGCAACTTAATTTTGCAAATAGACGCTCCTCCATGGTATGAGATTGATGGAAGGCACCCGAGGATTCGGTTAGCCATGGCTTGTGTAAGCAAAGGTTGGGGGGAGTGTCACCCATAATAGAACTAAAATACGTGTGTAAACAAAAGAGAAGAGGGATGATCTACCTTGCTGGTAGAGATAACATCCTTCATGGGAGCCGCTCTTGAAAGTCTGGTTGGCAAGGTAGTTGGTGTACCCATTACCATTCATTGACAACAACAAACACCTCTCAAAATAATTTTACTCCTGTTTTAAAAATGAAAAGCTCTAGCGCATGTTAATCCCTGCTTCCCTCTGCGAAGGGTCAATATTTTACTTTTATGTTGTGTCTCCATCCTTTCTTTGAGCACTTTATTGAGAGCACAACTGTCATTCTTAGTATAATATGCTTGTCTCAAAATATGATTGATTGTGGTATAACTTTGATGCTTTTATCTTTGACAATCTCTATTTCTAGTCTTTCTATGAACTTCAAAGGTGCCTGAGCATTTATGTTTTGTTGATCAAATATGGGCAAGCGAAATACCACTTTATCATACTCTTTTATGAACATTGCAATCCTGCTTATAGACATGATTCATGATGCATATTATTAATTGTTGGTACCTTTCCATGATTGACATAGCTATTAGATGATCTTATTTGCATGTATCTTATTATGAACTGCCTAAGTGTTAGCCATATCATGAGAATATTTACATCATATGAGCAAATGTGTTCGTGAAAGTTCTTTTATCACACTCAGTTGTTAACTGAATTGCTTGAGGACAAGCAATAAGCTAAGCTTGGGGGAGTTGATACGTCCAAAACGTATCTACTTTCCCGAACACTTTTGCTATTGTTTTGCCTCTAATTTGTGTATTTTGGATACAACTAACACGGACTAACGCTGCTTTCAGCAGAATTGCTCTGGTGTCTTATTTTTGTGCAGAAATTCAACTTTCGGGAAAATCCTCGGAATTTATACCAAAGGGCCTATTTTACCAGAAGACTCACGGAGCCAGAAGGGCAAGCCTGGGGGAGACCCAGGGCCCCCAGACACTAGGCCGACGCGGCCCAGGAGGGGGGCGCGCCGCCCTAGTGTGTGGCCCCCTCGGCTGGCCTCCGACGCCCTCCTCTGGACTACTTAAAGGTTTCGATCTAAAAACCCGAGGCACGAAGTCGAAGTCGCCAGAAACCCTCCAGAACGCCGCCACATCGCGAAACTCCGTCTCGGGGACCAGAAACTCCGTTCTGGCACTCCGCCGGGACGGGGAATTGGAGGAGATCATCGCCATCATCACCACCGACGCCTCTCCATCGACCAGCAATGCTTCCGCAATCCATGTGTGAGTAATTCCCCCGCTGTAGGCTGAAGGGGATGGTAGGGATTGGATGAGATTGGTCATGTAATAGCATAAGATTGTTAGGGCATAGTGCCTAGTGTCCGTAATTGGTACTTTGATGATATTGTTGCAACTTGTTGTGCTTAATGCTTGTCACTAGGGCCCGAGTACCATGATCTCAGATCTGAACATGTTATTATTTCATCATGATATGCATTGTTTTATGATCTTACCTGCAAGTTGTATACACATGTCGCTGTTCGGAACCAAATGCCCCGAAGTGACAGAAATCGGGACAACCAGAGGGGATGGCAGTGATGTGAGGATCACATGTGTTCACGGAGTGTTAATGCTTTGCTCCGGTACTCTATTAAAAGGAGTACCTTAATATCCAGTAGATTCCCTAGAGGCCCGGCTGCCACCGGCTGGTAGGACAAAAGATGTTGTGCAAGTTTCTCATTGCGAGCATGTACGACTATATACGGAACACATGCCTATGGATTGCTTTGTACTTGGACACCGTTTTATTATTATCTGCAAATGCCCTGCTTTGATTGTTACATGAGTTTCTCTCATCCATGCAACGCCCATCATCCATCCCTGTGCCTACAGTATTTTAATCCTGCTGTTTACTATAATCACTACTGCTGTCTGTGTTACTCTATTCTTTGTTATTTCACTCTTTACTGCTATAAAGCTGTTACTCGATAAACTCTTGCGAGCAAGTCTGTTTCCAGGTGCAGCTGAATTGACAACTCCGTTGTTAAGGCTTTCAAGTATTCTTTGTCTCCCCTTGTGTCGAATCAATAAATTGGGTTTTACTTCCCGCGAAGACTGTTGTGATCCCCTATACTTGTGGGTCATCAGTGGTGCATGTCAAAACTTTTTTTTCTCGTTTTGAGGCCACCTAGCCCGACGAAATCGGCCAAAACGTCTCCTATGGTGGCCCGGGACGTGGTGCATCGCGAATTCTCGGGTTCGCCGGCCGAGTCAACGCAAATCCGCACCGCCCAGGGATGTAGGGCCCAGATGGTAGCCTCTCTAGCATTGTTTTTTTCTCGATCGCGCCATCTCGTTCAACGCTCTCCGATCGAGCCGTTTACGATGCAGGATCATGGGTCCCGCATGTCATCCTCTATGAACCAAAATTCTTTCTATTCTTGGATTTTTTTGACCCCCTGATTTCTTGCTACTTCCTTTTTCTTTTGATCCCGTGCCGCCTTGGAAACGTTGAGACTGCTGCTGCTAAATGGGACCCGCATGTCATCCTCTATGTGCAATCAACTTTATTTTCTTGGAGTTTTTTTTTGGCACCTCATATTTGGTCACTTGCCTTTTTCTTTCGGTCCCGTGCCGCCTCTCAAACGGTGAAACCGCTGCTGCTAAATGGGACCCGCATGTCATCCTCTACGTGCAATCAACTTTCTTTTCTTGGAGTTTTTTTGACACCTCATATTTGGTCACTTGCCTTTTTCTTTCGATCCCGTGCAGCCTCTCAAACGGTGATACCACTGCTGCTAAATGGGACCCGCATGTCATCCTCTAAGTACTATAAAACTTTCTTTTCTTGGATTTTTTTTGGCACCTCATAATTGGTCACTTGCCTTTTTCTTTCGATCCCGTGCCGCCTCTCAAACGGTGATCCCGCTGCTGTTAAATGGGTCCCGCATGTCATCCTCTATGTACTATAAAACTTTATTTTCTTGGTTTTTTTGGCACCTGATATTTGGTCACTTGCCTTTTTCTTTCGATCCCATGCCACCTCTCAAACGGTGATACCGCTGCTGCAAAATGGGACCCGCATGTCATCCTCTATGTACAATCAAGTTTCTTTTCTTGAATTATATTTGGCTCCTGATATTTGGCCACTTGCCTTTTTCTTTCGATCTCATGCCACGTTTGAAACGTTGATGAACCTGCTGGCTCATGGGACCCGCAGGTCATCCTCTATGTGCTATAAAAGTTTATTTTCTTGGAATTTTTTTCACCCTCTGACTTTTGGCTATTTCCTTTTTCTTTTGATCCCCTGCCGCCTTGGAAACGTTGAGTAAGTTGCTGACTCATGGGACCCGCATGTCATCCTCTATGTACAATCAACTTTCTTTTTCTTTTGATCTCAAGCCACATTTGAAACGTTGAGACCACTGCTGCTAAATGGGACCTGCATGTCATCCTCTATGTACAATAAAGTTTCTTTTCTTGGATTATCTTTGGCTGCTGGTATTTTGTCACTTGCCTTTTTCTTTCGATCTCATGCCGCCTTTGAAACGTTGAGTAAGCTGCTGGCTCATGGGTCCCGCATGTCATCCTCTGCGAATAATAAAAGTTTGCTTTCTTGTAGTTATTTTTTACCCCTAATTTCTGGCTATTTGCCTTTTTCTTTTGATCTCCTGCCCCCTTTGAAACGATGAGGACGCTGTTGGCAGGTCGGTCCCACATGTCATCCTCTATGAACAATAAAAGTTTCGTTTGATGGATTTATATTGAACCCCTAATTAATTTCTGGATATTTCCTTTTTTTTTCTTTTGATCCCCTGCCGCCTTGGAATCGTTGAGGATGTTGCTGCCTCATGGGTCCCGTATGTCATCCTCTCAGAACGGTAAATGTTTCTTTTTTCTTGGATTTTGTTTATCAAACGATTTTTGGCTTATTTTTTCTTTCGATCTCCTGCCGCCTTTAACTCCTTAAGGACGCTGCTGGCTCACGGGTCCCACATGTCAGGCTCTTTGAACAATAAACGCTGAGGATGCTGCTACCTCATGGGTCCCGCATGTCATCCTCTCAGAACGAAAATGTTTCTTTTCTTGGATTTTTTACCAACATATTTTTGGTTTATTTTTTCTTTCCATCCCCTGCCGCCTTTAAAACGTTGACGACGATGCTGGCTCATGGGTCCCCGATGTCAGCCTCCCCGTACAAGAAACATGTGATATCTTGATTATTTTGCAGACAGTAAACAGTGTATTTCGCTCTGAGCTATTGCAAACGGATAAATTAAATCTTTATTTTTACGTAAACAAACTTATATGTTGAATCTCCTTGTTTTATGTTTTTTCGAAGCACATGACTTTCCTATTTTTTTAGAAAAATCCGAACTTTCCTGTTTTGGAGTGGGCTGAAATTGTACGAGTTAGAAGACCCAGCGGGATAGTTTGAAGGCCCAGATGTCCAGATGCAGCCCAATTGAAATCTTTCTTTTCTTGTATTTTTTTCACCCCTGATTTCTGGCTACTCCATTTTTCTTTTGGTCCTGTGCCGCCTTGGAAATGTTGAGACCGCAGCTGCAAAATGGGACCCGCATGTCATCCTCTATGTACAATAAAGTTTTTTTTCTTGGATTATTTTTGGCTCCTTATATTTGTTCACTTGCCTTTTTCTTTCGATCTCATGCCGACTTTGAAACGTTGAGGAAGCTACTGGCTCATGGGTCCCACATGTCATCCTCTATGAATAATAAAAGTTTCCTTTGTTGGATTTATTTTTTACCCCTAATTTCTGGCTATTTGCCTTTTTCTTTTGATCCCCTGCCCCCTTTGAAACGATGACGACGCAGCTGGCAGGTCGGTTAGCCAAAATAGAAATTAAGTTTTTTTCTAAAACGGAAATACAAATTAAGATGAACACAAACATTAGTTATCATAATAGCTGATCATACATACATACTTGCTAAGAGCAAAAGCTTGCCAGAGTTTTACCACACATACAATTAATTAGCAGTTCAGATAAGATAACCTTATATAAGTATAACTACAAATGCATTTGCTAAGGACTCATGGGACAACAGAACTAGACAACTGGGAACTTTATGACCAGCATGTCATAGCGGCATCGAAATATCTTGACCTTCAACTTTGATCCATTGCGAAGTTTGGCACCGTCAATGAACTTTTTCCACCTGGAAGTAACAGCCAAGCGGCCATCTGTGGGACTGACGGAGTACCGTCCCTCCACAGTGAGACCTTCACTCTCCATGACGAGGGATATCTTGCCCCTTCGGCCAGCATTGAGATCCCTGGAGATACTTTTAGGAAATTTTTGATTCAAAGCAAGAGATACCACCAAAAATTAGTCAATGGCACCAATGCACTGAACCATGTGAGACTTTGAGCAGAGAACACATCAAGATAAGAAAAGTTATGTTGTCATATACTCACGAACATAGCCTTCAGATCCTTCCTGGTCACCACACGGGTGGCCACAACAATGAGCTGAGACCTCGGTGATCTGGCTGGGGCAGGTGCAGGAGCCTGGGCTGGTACACGAGCTGGTGTTGACGCAGGAGACTGTTGGGAAGGTGCAGTAAACGGTGCCTCTAGAGGAACCGGTGCTGATGCAGGAGACTGTTGGGCAGGTGCAGTAAAGGGTGCAGCTAGAGGAACCAATGCTGATGCAGGAGCCTGCTGGGCAGGTGTAGTATATGGGGCCTTGATACGTCTCAAACGTATCTATAATTTCTTATGTTCCATGCTAGTTTTATGACAATACTCACATGTTTTATATACACTTTATATCATTTTGATGCACTTTCCGGCACTAACCTATTAACAAGATGTCGAAGCGCCAGTTCCTGTTTTTCTGCTGTTTTTGGTTTCAGAAATCCTACATAGGAAATATTCTCGGAATTGGGTGAAACAAAAGCCCACGGTCTTATTTTCCACGGAGCCTTCCAGAAGTCCGAAGAGGAAACGAGGAGGGGCGTCGAGGCGGCCACACCCTAGGGGGGGCGTGGCCCCACCTCTATCCACGCCGCCCTATGGGGTGGGCCCCTCGAGCGTCCCCCGACTCTGCCCCTTCGCCTATATATTCTCTCCGTCACGAAAACCCTATTACCGAGAGCCACGATACGAGAAAAGTTCCAGAGACGCCGCCGCCAATCCCATCTCGGGGGATTAGGAGATCGCCTCCGGCACCCTGCCGGAGAGGGGAATCATCACCCGGAGGACTCTACATCACCATGCCCGCCTCCGGACTGATGCGTGAGTAGTTCATCCTTGGACTATTGGTCCATAGCAGTAGCTCGATGGTTGTCTTCTCCTCTTGTGCTATCATGTTTAGATCTTGTGAGCTGCCTATCATGATCAAGATCATCTATTTGTAATGCTACATGTTGTGTTTGTTGGGATCCGATGAATATGGAATACTATGTCAAGTTGATTATTGATCTATCATATATGTGTTGTTTATGATCTTGCATGCTCTCCGTTGCTAGTAGAGGCTCTGGCCAAGTTGATACTTGTAACTCCAAGAGGGGGTATTTATGCTCGATAGTGGGTTCATGCCTCCATTGAATGCAGGACGGTGAGGAAAGTTCTAAGGTTATGGATGTGTTGTTGCCACTAGGGATAAAACAACAATGCTTTGTATAAGGATATTTGTATTGTTTAGATTACGCTCAGTACTTAATTAATTTGTTTTTTGTTTTCAACTTAATACTGGAAGGGGTGCGGATGCTAACCCGAAGGTGGACTTTTTAGGCATAGATGCATGCTGGATAGCGGTCTATGTTCTTTGTCGTAATGCCCTAAGTAAATCTCATATTAGTCATCATGATATGTATGTGCATTGCTATGCCCTCTCTATTTGTCAATTGCCCAACTGTAATTTGTTCACCCAACATGCTATTTATCTTATTGGAGAGACACCACTGGTGAACTGTGGACCCCGGTCCATTCTTTTACATCTGAAATACAATCTACTGCAATCATTGTTATCTGTTGTTCTTTGCAAACAAACATCATTCTCCACACCATACGTTTAATCCTTTGTTTACAGCAAGCCGGTGAGATTGACAACCTCACTGTTAAGTTGGGGCAAAGTATTTTGATTGTGTTGTGCAGGTTCCACGTTGGCGCCGGAATCCCTGGTGTTGCGCCGCACTACACTCCTTCACCAACAACCTTCACGTGCCCTTCATCTCCTACTGGTTCGATAACCTTGGTTTCTTACTGAGGGAAAACTTGCTGCTGCACGCATCACACCTTCCTCTTGGGGTTCCCAACGGACGTGTGCTTCACGCGTTATCAAGCTCTTTTTCTGGCGCCGTTGCCGGGGACGTGAAGGAAAATTACACCACAGAGATTTCTAACTCCCACGTCAACTGCACGCCAGCAAATCTTTTTCTGGCGCCGTTGCCGGGGAGATCAAGACACGCTGCAAGGGGAGTCTCTCACATCCAATCTCTTTACTTTGTTTATTGTCTTGCTTTACTTCATTTTATTTTCTGTCTTGTTTGCTTTCTTTATATCAAAAACACAAAAAAATTAGTTACTTGTTTTACTTTACTTAATTTGGTTTTGTTTAGTTTATTTTTATTGCTAAAAATGAGTAATCCTGAAGTTGAAGTTCGTTCATTTAAGCAACAAGGGGGAGAAAGTTTTAAAGATGCTTGGTATATAATTAGTGATGCTCATCATAGGTGCACTAAGAAACACTCCACTATTATCCTCCTTAGGAACTTTTATGTTGGTATCTCTAGCTGGAATAGGTATGTTCTTGATACTCTTGTGGGAGGTAATTTCCTAGGCACCCCTGCTTTAGAAGCTACTTGCATTATTGAGAGTCTAGTTGGAATACCACCTGTTAATGAAGCTAAAATTGAAATCTCTCTTGAAGATGTCATGAAAAAGTTGGAGGCCATAGAGAAAAATCTTCCAAGTGTTGAGACTAAATTGAGAATATTACTTGATAACACTGATAAACTTGATAAATCTCTAGGAGGAATTAATGAAAGAATTGCTGTCTTAGAAACTTGTGCTATCCATGATAATCAAACCCATAGGATTGGTGAACTTGAAGAAGCTATGGGAACCTTGGGTTCAACTTTTTCTTCTCTTAAGTTTAAGGAGAAAGCTTATGTGGGTAAGGAGCAAAAGTTCATGTATGTCTCTAAGGTGCCTAAGCCAAAGAACTATTATAAGCCTAAAATTGATAAAGCCCTTAGTACCACTATGGGAAATTTAGATAATGGAGCATCTAAGATACCTATTGTGACAAGTTGTGTTTTTAAGGAAAATCATGATGTTGATACTTCTTCTCTTGATAATACTTGATTTACACTTTCTGCGCCTAGCTGAAAGGCGTTAAAGAAAAGCGCTTATGGGAGACAACCCATTATTTTACTTCTGCAATTTTTGTTTTATATTTGTGTCTTGGAAGTTGTTACTACTGTAGCAACCTCTCCTTATCTTTACTTTATTGCATTGTTGTGCCAAGTAAAGTCTTTGATAGTAAGGTTGATACTAGATTTGGATTTCTGCGCAGAAACAGATTTCTAGCTGTCACGAATTTGAGTAGATCTCTCTGTAGGAAACTCAGAAAAATCTGTGAAAAATCATGAGTAATCCACAGATATGTATGCAACTTTCATTCAATTTGAGCTTCTTCATCTGAGCATGTTAACTGCTTCTAAAAAATTTATCTTTACGGACTGTTCTGTTTTGACAGATTCTGCCTTTTATTTCACATTGCCTCTTTTACTGTGTTGAGTGGATTTCTTTGCTCCATTAACTTTCAGTAGCTTTGGTTAATGTCCAGAAGTGTTAGGAATGATTGTGTCCTCTCTGAACATGTGAATTTTTGATTATGCACTAACCCTCTAATGAGATTGTTTTGAGTTTGGTGTGGAGGAAGTTTTCAAGGGTCAAGAGAGGAGGATGATATAATATGATCAAGAAGAGTGAAAAGTCTAAGCTTGAGGATGCCCCCGTGGTTCATCCCTGCATATTTCAAGAAGACTCAAGCATCTAAGCTTGGGGATGCCCAAGGCATCCCCTTCTTCATCAACAACTTATCAGGTCACCTCTAGTGAAACTATATTTTTATTCCGTCACATCTTATGTGCTTTACTTGGAGCGTCTGTATGTCTTTATTTTTGTTTGTGTTTGAATAAATTCGAATCCTAGCATTCCTTGTGTGGGAGAGAGACACGCTCCGCTTGTTCATATGAACATTGTGTTCTTAGCTTTACTTTTAATGTTCATGTCGAAGGTTGAAAACCGCTTCGTTTATTGCTATTTGGTTGGAACAGAAAATGCTTCATGTGGTAATTGGTATATTATCTTGAATAATTTGATACTTGGAAATTGTTTTGAGCTCTCAAATAGATCATGTCTAAGCTCTTGCATAATGTAGTTTGAACCTATTAGTGGAGAACTACCGTAGAGCTTGTTGAAATTTGGTTTGCATGATTGGTCTCTCTAAAGTCTAGATATTTTCTGGTAAAAGTGTTTGAACAACAAGGAAGACAGTGTAGAGTATTATAATGCTTGCAATATGTTCTTATGTAAGTTTTGCTGTACCGGTTCCTACTTGTGTTTGCTTCAAACAACCTTGCTAGCCAAAGCCTTGTACTGAGAGGGAATGCTTCTCGTGCATCCAAAACCTTGAGCCAAAACCTATGCCATTTGTGTCCACCATAACTACCTACTATGTGGTATTTCTCTGCCATTCCAAAGTAAATTGCTTGCGTGCTACCTTTAAAATTTCATTCCTTGTCTTTGCAATATATAGCTCATGGGAAAGTAGCTTAAAAACTATTGTGGTAAAGAATATGTAGCTTATGTATCTTATTTCTTATAAGTTGCTTGTTGAGCGGTAACCATGTTTCTGGGGACGCCATCAACTATCACACTTTTGTTGAATATCATGTGAGTTGCTATGCATGTTCGTCTTGTCTGAAGTAAGGGTGATTTGTCATGATTAAATGGTTTGAGTATGCATATTGTTAGATAAGAACATTGGGCCGCCAACCAAAGCCATGTATCATGGTGGAAGTTTCAGCTTGGACGTTAATCCTCAATCTCTTATGAGAATATTATCTGTTGTTGAATGCTTGAGCATTAAAGAGGAGTCCATTATCTGTTTTCTATGTTGTCCCAGTATGGATGTCCTCAAGTTGAGATTTATCAAAAACAAGAAATCAAATGCGATCTATCTCCTTGGACCTTTGTACAGGTGGCATAGAGGTACGCCTTTGTGACACTTGGTTGAAACATATGTAATGCAATGGTAATCCATGGAAATCCGAGCTAATTAGGACAAGGTGCGAGCATTATTGGTATTCGATGCCTGAGGCTTGCAACTTATAGGATGTTTTATGCATAACACATATGAATTATTACTACCGTTGACAAAATTGTTTCCATGTTTTCAAAATAAAAAGCTCTAGCACATAAGTAATCCCTGCTTCCCTCTGCGAAGGGCCCTTCTTTTACTTTATGTTGAGTCATTTTACCTACTTCTTTCCACCTTAGAAGCAAACACTTGTGTCAACTGTGTGCATTGATTCCTACATACTTGCTTATTTGCACTCATCATATTACTTTGTGTTGACAATTATCCATGAGATATACATGTTGAAGTTGAAAGCAAGTGCTGAAACTTATATCTTCCTTTGTATTGCTTCAAAACCTTCTATTAAGAATCTATTGCTTTATGAGTTAACTCCTATGCAAGACTTATTGATGCTTGTCTTGAAAGTACTATTCATGAAAAGTCTTTGCTATATAATTAAGTTGTTTAGTCATTATCTTTACCATTGCTTCGAATCACTTCATTCATCTCATATGCTTTACAATAGTATTGATCAAGATTATGATAGTAGCATGTCACTTCAGAAATTATCCTTGTTATCGTTTACCTACTCGAGGGTGAGTAGGAACAATGCTTAGGGATGCTTGATACGTCTCAAACGTATCTATAATTTCTTATGTTCCATGCTAGTTTTATGACAATACTCACATGTTTTATATACACTTTATATCATTTTGATGCATTTTCCGGCACTAACCTATTAACAAGATGCCGAAGCGCCAGTTCCTGTTTTCTGCTGTTTTTGGTTTCAGAAATCCTACACATGAAATATTCTCGGAATTGGATGAAACAAAAGCGCACGGTCTTATTTTCCACGGAGCCTTCCAGAAGTCCGAAGAGGAAACGAGGAGGGGCGTCGAGGCGGCCACACCCTAGGGGGCGCGGCCCCACCCCTGGCCGCGCCGCCCTATGGGGTGGGCCCCTCGAGCGTCCCCCGACTCTGCCCCTTCGCCTATATATTCTCTCCGTCACGAAAACCCTATTACCGAGAGCCACAATACGAGAAAAGTTCCAGAGACGCCGCCGCCGCCAATCCCATCTCGAGGAATTCAGGAGATCGCCTACGGCACCCTGCCGGAGAGGGGAATCATCACCCGGAGGACTCTACATCACCATGCCCGCCTCCGGACTGATGCGTGAGTAGTTCATTCTTGGACTATGGGTCCATAGCAGTAGCTAGATGGTTGTCTTCTCCTCTTATGCTATCATGTTTAGATCTTGTGAGCTGCCTATCATGATCAAGATCATCTATTTGTAATGCTACATGTTGTGTTTGTTGGGATCCGATGAATATGGAATACTATGTCAAGTTGATTATTGATCTATCATATATGTGTTGTTTATGATCTTGCATGCTCTCCATTGCTAGTAGAGGCTCTGGCCAAGTTGATACTTGTAACTTCAAGAGGGGGTATTTATGCTCGATAGTGAGTTCATGCCTCCATTGAATCTGGGACAGTGACAGAAAGTTCTAAGGTTATGGATGTGTTGTTGCCACTAGGGATAAAACAACAATGCTTTGTCTAAGGATACTAGTACAAATGCCCGTGCGTTGCCACGGGTCTTCAAATTTCATTTCTCAATGCACATATATAATTTGAAACCCAGTATAAAAATTCAAATCAAATCAGGGATATTATAATGTGCTATAGCATGATAATACCGAACACAATAACAAGATATCACTGTCATAATACAACTACATTGCTTTGAAGAACGTTATAATAATTGACATCGTTTATAAAAATTAAATAAGCACTCGACTAACTGTTTATATACATTAAAAGAATCTTCACCTCGATGCTCCTTAAATACTACCGTACAATGCTAGGAATATTTTCTTCCGCTTCATTTTTACTGTACTTGAGCAAGCGTACCAAAAAATTCTTCTTGAGCTCAAAAACATTCTGCACAACAATACTTCACATTAACATATATAGTTCATGCGAAAAAATAAAAAAGTTCAACGTAGTATACCACCCACCGTGCATATCGCATCAGAGCCTATCTCGTTGAATTCTTTTGGAGCATCAACAATATCAGTGTCGATCCCTGCTATTATCTAAAAAAGAAAAACATATATGAAATAGAAAAATTAAATAAAGTTATAGAAGCATGCATATGGAATGAAAAAAATACAATTCTCTCCCACGGTTAAAATACACTTAAAAGTCCGGCCACACTATCTCTGGCAGTATATTTGCTCCTTACATGCCCAAGAGTACCCACAAAAAATTAGAAGTGATATTTTTTGCGAATTAAATTAGAAGTGACCTACGCAGTGGTATTGAGCTGGAGATACCAAGATTCAACTCAGGAGCGTACAACTCAGAGACAGCAAACTGGAATATATCTCTTTCTTGGAAAAAACTACATAGGAGCGCCTCATATTTGTGGCTTCGTGTGGCGGGTGCTAAGCCTGTACTAATGTATGCCTGAGCGCGCAGAAAAGTCGCAAAACACGTTGCAAACCACCTAATCACGTCTACACATCTAATCACATCCCCATCTCACATGTTGGCTACGATTAGGCAGATCTTTCTCCTCCCACTTGCAGACAAGTTGTCTCTTGGTGAATAAAAATGGGAATTGCTTCACACACGACAATCTCCATCCGATCTATGTACGATGCCTCCTCCCAGCGAAAGCACAGCTAATTAGTTCCTGCGCCCTTTGTCCAAAGTTCTACTCCAACCAACCCACAAATCAAACCCCTTCCACGACTTTACATCCCTTCCGTAAGGCCATCTTCAACGCGACGATCCAAATGGACGTGTTGGACCGTCTGTTTTCGATTGTTTGGTTGCCGCGTGGACAGGCGGATCTGGCCGTCGGTCCGTTTAGGTCACGCACTGTGCCAACGCGCGGACGCACCCCAAAAGTCAAAGATAACAAAAATAATAATAATAAAGGAAAACAAAAACAAATTAAATTTAAACTACAGTTCATTTAAACTTAGTCCTATTTTGGGCAATTTTTACACAAAAAGCCCTATATGGGCTTTAAACTAAAAAAAGAGAAGGAAACCCTAGTCTAGGGTTTGGGATGAGGTGGCCATCGGTGCGCCACCCTACTCCCAGTAGTACTCGTCGTCGTCACCGTCGATGAGGACGATGCCCCCCGACGGCGACACGTTGTTCCGGCTGGACACGCCGGAGGGCGCCGGTGACATAGGCATCCCAAATGGGCCTGCCGAAGATAGTACCCGGAGTTTACTGAAGGCCCACTATCCGAAGAATAAGAAGATTCGGGAGCCCAAGATATATCAAGGAAAGTCAAGAGTTGTAATAGGAAGTGTTATTTGTAATCTGGCGGGATGAGTTAGAAACCGTCCCGGACTCTGTAACTTGTATAGCACGAATCCCTCGGCTCCACCTCCTATATAAAGGGGGAGCCGAGAGACGAAGAAATAATCGAATCATTGTCTACAAACCCTAATTTTCATAATCGTCGAGTACTTTTCGGCTGAAACCTTCGAGATCTACTTACCCTCTACTTCCAACTAAACCCTAGCCTACAATCCATAGGCATTGACAAGTTGATACCTTGTCAATTGGCGCCGTCTGTGGGAACTAGAGGCGTAAGGATCTGATCTCGATGGCACGTTCAAGATCTTCGACATCGTCAACCGCAAGCAACACTATGGATCGAGGTAAACAGATCGCTGCTGGTCTTGTCGATTTTGTTCCTCACCCACCCTCCCGTTTGGATGCATATGCGTATCTGGCGGAGCCCATGGAGATGACGTTCGGAAGGTTTCACTTTCGCGTCGAGAAGGAAGGATCGTATCGTGTCGAGATTCCGGTTTCGTCGGGATCGTCGGCGGTCGATTCTGATTTTTCAAGCTATGCATCGTCAACCGAGTCAGGAGAAGAAGAAACTTCGGCGACACGCTACTTCAGCACCAGAGCAAGAGAGAAACTCGCCAAGATCTTCAACGACATGTCGTTTGAGTCATCTGCGGACTCGTATATAAGCGATGGCTCAAGCGATGTCGACAGTCACGACTTCATCGACAAATCTCTCACAGTGGGCAAGGTCTTCATCAATCTCAACGATGATGTCACCGAACCCAACATAAATCTGAGTACAAAGTATCATCAGATTTATGCCATTGAAGATCAAGAGGAAACATCTGAGGCTTTCGACAGTTTGGGAAACCCATACGTCGATCCCTCCAACCTGCGCCAAGGCCTGGGCAACAAATACGTCGGGCCAGAGCCGCGAGATAGAGTTCAACTTTCGCAAGCAGCGTGGGACAGAGCCGTGAGAGCTATGAACGGTACAGAACCAATGGCTACCACGGCCACACCAGAGGAGTTACAAGCATATCAATATAGGCTCGCACGAGCTGCCAGGGAATTGGAAAAACAGACAGCTGAGTTGAACAGGAGAAAGGAGGCAGCTTCTGCATCCAGCAGGAGAAGGGCAGATCTAAGTCGACAATCTAGAACTACGGGTGATAGCCACCGGGAGGCGCGGAACAGAGCAAGATCAAGGCTGCAACACATACCCGAAGTAGAAAGAGAGCACTTGGTCCAAAACCTCGACATGTCCTTTATGTCGATAGATACAAGAGGAAACATCATCCCTAAGACACCAGAGGCTGGGTATATGGCAACACATGCTTTTATCCTTGCATCTAAACCACCTCCAGGTGATCCAAGGGAAACACTGTACAATATGGCGGTAGCAGGAGTTGGAGCTATGGGGACAGCGTTTGTATCAACGCCTCCCGAAGGAGCGGCAAGGCAAAATAGTCCACGACCTGCAGTGGCAACAGCGGCAGCACCTGAAGGACCAAGTGGAGCAAGAGACACAGCAGCACAAGCAAGGGTCGACAGAGCGCGGCAAAGCAGAAGGGATCATCGGCAATCTCCAGAACTTAATGACGAGGATATGTGCGGCCTACCATGCTTCACGAGGAGAGTCCGAAAAACTCGAGTCCCCTCAGGATTCAAGTTACCCGATAATTTCAAAAAGTTCGACGGCCTCCAAGATCCAGAGGATTGGCTAGTCGACTATCTGGAGACGGTGAAGCTGACAGGAGGAACCAGGGCAACAGCTATGCAAAGCATCCAGGTACATTTAAGTGGAGCCGCACGATCTTGGATAAAGAAACTCGCTCCAGGATCCATCGACAGCTGGGAAAGTTTCGAGGATGTGTTCGTCAAGAACTTCAGATCCACGTGCAAAAAACCCGCATCGTTAGAGGAGTTGAGAGCATGTCGACAAAAACCAGATGAGCCAATGAGAAAGTACATCCAAAGGTGGAATATCATCAAAAACTCGGCAGAAAATATATCTGACGAGAGAGCAATAGATGCGTTTGTCGCAGGAGTCAGGCGTGGAGATTTTGTCGAGGACTTGGGAAGGACCAATCCAAAGACGAGATCCGCGTTAATGGAGATAGCAAATAAATGGGCAGATGGAGAAGACGCTGTCCACAACAAACGGCACAGTCGCCGAGGAGGACCGTGGTCGAAACTATCAACCGAGGCGAAGATTTCCTCGGCGTACCAAAACTACGACGCTCCAGACAAATTTCGGCGGGATTTCGGACAAATACAGGAGGAAGCAATAGAGATGATTACCGGAGAAGCAATGAACAGCGAGGTGATAACAGGGATGATTCACGCAACGAGGCAACATAGCGGGCCTAGGTTCCCAAGGCCTTTCGTGTCCCCCGAAGAGATGATGAATGGACCGTGCCGTATGCATTTTTTCCTCGACAACGGTAAAAGATAGTCGTGGCACTTGCGTAAAGATTGTCGAAATTTTCAAGCAATGTTGCGGTATGCGAGAACGCTAATGCGCGGGCAGCAGAAGAAATCCTCGAGAACCCGAAGCGAGATTCACTTGCCGCCTCCTCCCGCGATTACAGACGACAATCGGCATCACTCGTAATAGCGGCAGCACCTCCACCACCACCTTATGTTGATCCTAACTCCAACGGAGGCGATTGTCGATGATTCGAAAGGAAGGCCGTCCAATAGAGCTCGAGAAAGTAATCTCACGACAGTGTTTATGGCGAGAGGAAATGTCTCCACCAACGGTTGAGTAACTTAATTGGTCGGGACAAGATATCGGCTTCACAATAGCAGATCATCCGCAGCAAGTTCCTCGACCAGGGCAACAAGACTTATTCTCGCCAAAGCAGCTATCGCGGGATTTGATGTCTCTCGAGTGTTCATAGACGGCGGCAGCAGCTTAAACCTTATGTATGCGGATACATTGAGGAAGATGAACATATCCTTAGCAAACTTGAAACCAACGGACACAAGGTTCCACGGCATCACACCGGAGAAACCAAGTTATCCATTGGGAAAGATCAATCTCGACGTCCGATTCGGGACCCGAGAAAATTATAGAATCGAGAAGCTCGAATTTGAAGTCGTGGATTTTCCGTCGCAATACCACGCTCTGTTGGGACGACCAGCATATGCTAGATTTATGGCGGTGCCACACTATACATACCGTTGTGGAGGATGCCTGGACCAAAGGGACCAATCACGATCAAAGGAAGCTTCGCCTTAGCCGATAAGTGCGACAAGGATTTTCACCGGTTGTCGAAACCTTCGGGATGCAAGCTGAGTACTTGGCGTCAAAAAGCATGACTGATTACGACGTCTTGCCGGACGTTGGAAGGCCAAACAAAGAATCAACTTTCAGATCGAGAAAAATTCAAAAGAGGTGCAGATTCACCCGACAGACCGAAAAAGACGACATCTATACGCAAACGACATGGATATCGCATAGGAAAGCGCGCTCGTCGAGTTCCTCCGTGAGCACCGGAAAATCTTCGCATGGTGTCCCAGGTGACATGCCAGGAGTACCCAGGGAACTTGCCGAGCACCACCTAAACTTGGATCCACTAGCGAGACCAATCAAACAACCTTTGCGGCGTTTTTCGTAACCAAACCGCAAAGCCATCTTTATCGTAAATCAATCGATCGCAAGAAGCTGGTTTTATCAAAGAGATATTCACGAAGCCACATGGGTAGCAAATCCCGTGTCGGGTGCCGAAGAAAAACACTAAGGTCCTTCGCATGTGCGTCGACTTTACGTGTCTCAATAAACATTGTCCAAAGGATCACTTTCCCTCCCGAGGATCGATCAAATTATCGATTCCACGGTGGATGCGAACGTCTTTCCTTCCTGGATGCATATTCTGGTTATAACCAGATCAGATTGAAAGAAGAAGATGAAGTAAAGACCGCGTTTATTACACCTTACGGAGTGTTTTGCTACGTAACAATGCCCTTTGGTCTAAAAAATGCGGGAGCAACATATCGTAGGATGATGCGTAAGTGTTTGGCGACACGTATTGGGAAGAACGTGCAAGTATACATCGATGATGTCGTCATAACATCAAAAAAGGGGGCAACGCTGATCGAGGATCTCAAGGAAACCTTCGACAACCTTGATAAGTTCTGCCTCAAAGCGAACCCGACGAAGTGTTCCTTCGGCGTCCCAAAGCGAGAGAACTTCGGGGTTTCTAGTTTCAGCAAGAGGGATCGAAGCAAATCCCGATAAAATACAAGCTATCGTAACAATGAGGAAGCCAACAAAGTTGAAAGAAATACAACAGCTAATCGGGCGAGTCGCAGCTTTGAGCAGATTCGTCGCTAGGGAGTGAAAAAGCGTTACCATTTTACGCTTTGATAAAGCAAGGAGATAAATTCCAGTGGAACGAAGAAGCCGACAGAGCTTTCGAGGATTTGAAGCGCACAATCTCGACACCACCAATTTTGGTGGCGCCAAAAGAAAGGGAACCTCTCCTGCTGTATATCGCAGCCACGCCCCAAGTGGTGAGCACGGTGCTAGTTGTCGAAAGGGAAGAAGAAGGAAAAATCCACGGCGTGCAGAGGCCAGTATACTTCGTTAGCGAAGTTTTATCGCCCTCAAAACAAAGGTACCCTCGCACTAAAAAGATAGCATATGGAGTGTTCACAACAAGACGAAAATTACGCCACTATTTTTCGGCACACCCGATCATAGTGGTCAATGAAGCTCCCTTGTCAAATATATTGAATAACCCGAAGTTACGGGTCGTGTCTCCCTTTGGGGAATAGAACTTTCCCCTCGGGACATCACGTATGAAAAGAAAAGCAATCAAGTCGCAAATACTGCCGGACTTCATCGCAGAGTGGATGGAGTTGCAAAACACAGGACCCCCAGACTTATCGAGAACCTGGACCATGAACTTTGATGGGTCCAAGAGACTAGAAGGGGCTGGCGCAGGAGTAGTACTCATATCACCTGAAGGCGACAAGTTGAAGTACATCCTTCGGATGACGTTCCCTAACGCATCTAACAATGAAGCAGAATATGAGGCTCTCATACACGGGATGAAAATGGCGAAAGCCTGCGGTGCAACTCGACTAAAAATCTTTGGCGACTCACAGTTGGTGGCTCAGCAAGTTATGAACCAATGTGACGCAGTCAATGATAGCATGATGGCATACAAGGAGGTGTACAACGAGCTCGAGAAGTTGTTCGATGGATGCGAAGTAAATCATATTAGTAGATTGAGCAACGACGAAGCCGACGTTCTTGCAAACATCGGGTCGCAATGCCTTGCAATCCCGCCAGGTGTATTCTGGGAAGAGATAACAGAAAGATCCACTAAATCGACAAAATCAAAAAAGAAGGAGAAGAAATCCTCGGGGGCTACCAAGGAAAAGCAAGAAGAAGAAGAAGAAGATCAGGACCTGGTCATGGTGATACAGATACCGTGGATGCAGCCGTACATATCATACATCCTCAGGAAAGAAATACCCGACGATCCAGTTGAGGCAAGGCGAGTAATTCGACGCTCCAAAGCTTTCACGGTGGTCAAAGGAGAATTATATAAACGAAGTATTTCAGGCGTTTTGCAAAGGTGTGTCACACCAGAAGAAGGAAGAATAATTCTGAAGGATGTACACGAAGGAATATGTGGCCACCACGCAAGTAGTCGAGCTATTGCAGCCAAGGTTTTTCGGGCAGGATTCTACTGGTTGACAGCAATCGAGGACGCCAAGGACATAGTAAGAACTTGCGACGCGTGTCAAAGGTTCGCCGCAAAACCTCATTCTCCAGCAGCAGAGCTAGCACCAATACCATTGTCATGGCCCTTTGCTCAATGGGGACTTGATATGGTGGGCAAGTTACACAAATCCTGGCCAGGAGGAAAGGAGTATATGCTAGTAGTCATCGACAAATTTACAAAGTGGATAGAAGCGAAGCCGATAAATTCACTGCAGACAGCATCCGCAGAAAATTCATAAAAGGCCTCGTTTTCAGATTTGGAGTGCCCCACAAAGATCGTCACGTACAATGGCAAGAACTTCACATCCCACGAATTCAAGGATTATTGCGAAGAGGTGGGTATCAAGTTGCACTTTGCGTCGCTTGCACATCCTCAAACCAATGGGCAAGTCGAGAAAGCCAATGGCATCATCTCGCAATGGCATCAAGAAACGCTTGTTAGGACCACTTTGGAAAAAGCTCGGCATACCTGGCCGTAAGAATTACCAAGTGTGTTGTGGAGCATCCAAACAACACCAAACACAAGAACACAGAAACTCCGTTTTTCTTGGTTCATGGAGCGAAGCGATACTACCAATCGAGATAGAGCACAACTCTCCACGCGTCGTCGAATATGACGAAGAAGTGTCGAGAAAAGCGCTAGAAGACGACGTCGACGCACTTGATGAAGCTCGAGACGAAGTATTATCTCGGGTAACCAAATACCAACAGGACTTGAAGAATTACCACAGTCGGCGTTTGCGGCCAAGATCTTTTCAGGTGGGAGACCTAGTTCTTCGGCTCACGCAAAAAAGTCATGAAAAACTCGAGTCACCATGGCTTGGCCCTTACATTGTCACGGAAGTAATCGGAGGAGGAGCATACAGGATAAAGGACAAGAAGACAGGGGTGGAGGAGCCAAACCCCTGGAACGTGGCGCAACTCAGGCGGTTCTACGCCTAGAGTCGAAATATAGTCCTTGTAAAACTTCAATGTACTGAAACGCCCGCGAGTTTTCAGACGCACTCTTTTCCTTTTTCGGGGCACCGAGTGGGGCCGGAGAAGGTTTTTAATGAGGCGGGCTCGCGGTGCTGCAATATAATAAAGATAGTGTCAATAAAAAAAAAATAAAAAAAAAATAAAAAAAAAAGAGATTGGCGACATGAGGAATTATTAAATACTTCGGGAGCCTTTGATCAAATACAAGTTTTTGCCCAAACGCTCGGGGGCTACTTCGACAAAAAGTAAAATTTCGAGTATGGCAATATAGAAATTGCGGGAGCCTACAACCAAGCACAAGTCCTTGGCTGTAGCCTCGGGGGCTACTCCCATCGGGAGCGCTGTTCGCGCACCCGAGAGATAAAAAAAAAAGAAGAGGAAAGAGATCATATTGGGAAATAATGACAATATAGCGACAAGGTGGACTAAAATGTTGAGCCTACAACCAAGCACAAGTTCTTGGTTGTAGCCTCGGGGGCTACTCCCATCGGGAACGCTGTTCGCGTGCCCGATGAAATTAACAAAGGAAAAATAGAAACGCAAGAGAGTATATTTCGAGTTATAGTTAACTCTACATATACTCCCATCGGGAGAGCAATATAAGTCATATTTGACTCGATAAAATGTGCCATTCCAACAGCCGGAAAAGCACTCGACAATATATTCTCAGAACGCCGAAGTTGCGATCAATTTTACGAATGCCGCAAAATTGCGAAGGTAAGACCCCAGATCCGTTCTGTCGGGCGTGGCATCGCCGAAGACTGCGCTCTGCTACTTTTATCCGTATTAACAGATACGAAGAAAAATCCTAACGGACGCGTTAGGTACCCGATAAATTTGACTGGGACTCGACAGAATGGTAAGACCTTAAGCGGCACCTGTCGAAGTTTACACCAGTATCCCGAGATCATGTCCAGGGACGTGATTTTGAAATAGGTTTTTGCGGATTGCCACTAGAGCAGTTAACTAGTACCTGATCCGTCAGATGAACTAGCCCCAACTACCATTATCCCTGTACAATATAGAATCTTATATGAAGAAATATAAAAAAGTTAAAGCTTTCGAATAAAAATAAACAGTGGAGATTTTCCCTGATTCTATGGTTCAAGCAAAATCTCGGGGGCTACTGACATAGGCATCCCAAATGGGCCTGCCGAAGATAGTACCCGGGGTTTACTGAAGGCCCACTATCCGAAGAATAAGAAGATTCGGGAGCCCAATATATATCAAGGAAAGTCAAGAGTTGTAATAGGAAGTGTTATTTGTAATCTGGCGGGATGAGTTAGAAACCGTCCCGGACTCTGTAACTTGTATAGCACGAATCCCTCGGCTCCACCTCCTATATAAAGGGGGAGCCGAGAGACGAAGAAATAATCGAATCATTGTCTATAAACCCTAATTTTCATAATCGTCGAGTACTTTTCGGCTGAAACCTTCGAGATCTACTTACCCTCTACTTCCAACTAAACCCTAGCCTACAATCCATAGGCATTGACAAGTTGATACCTTGTCAGCCGGGGACTCCGGCCAGGGCGACCTGCGCCCTTTCCCCCTTGGCCTTCCCGGCCTCCTACTCCAGCGTGGAGGCGCGCAGCGCCTCGGCAAGGTGCGGCCATTTGGCCAGCTCCTCGAGGTCGTTGACCTCGCGGGACGCCGCAGCGTGGCCTGCAGCTCGGAGTCTTCGTCCTCTTCGGGCTGGGCCCTGTGGCGCTGGCGCGGCCCGCGGCGGAGTAGCCGCGGGCTTGTCGATCTAGAGGCTGCCGCCGCCAGATCTTCGTGACGCGGGCGCGGCCGGAGCTCCGGATCGGCGGCATCGGAACCCGATCTGGGCTTAGGTTCTAGCCGTGGGGGAGGTGCACGTCGCCTCATGGCATTGGGATGCCGGCCTCCCAGAACATCCGCGTCACCGCTACGGTGACATAGATCCGGTCGCTAAGGGGTAGAGGTGCTCGCCGAGGCGCTAATTCCGTGGCGGAGGTGCTCGCTGGGTGCGAAATCGACTTCAGGAGGCAGCGGCGCGGTTGGTCGTCCATTGATTTGAGCAGCGTCGGCGCGCCAAAAAAAATTTGGAGTACCGATACATCACTGATCTACCACGGCGAGCAAGGCAGCGGCGGCGGAAGCGGAGCGGAATAGGGGTGGCGGCGGTGCTAGAGTGGAGGTGGAAATGGAGATGGGTGTGCGCGGTGAAATTTCAGGAGATCGTTGGTCTCAGGAGGTCGTTGGGTGCGCGCGTCGACTATGCCTTTTGCCGCATGCTGGAATCCTGGAATGGAAACACCATATTTGGTGTGTGTGATTGTGCAAAATACCGCTGAAAAAAACTTGCAACGATTTTATGCAAAAAAAAAATACAAAAAAGTATTTAGCCCAGACCTGAAGCGTGTTTGCCTTTCATTGTCTCAGCGCGAGAAGATTCGCACCTACGCAGGATCGTATGAGTATCGGACGGAATTCGTCGTGTGTATAGCAGGGCTCAATAAAAATACTGGCACCTTTCCCCGTGGTCTCCCACCTCTCAACTTCCCCTTTTTCTCACTGCTGGTTAGAGACTCCATTGTCAGCCCCCAATTTCACTCGCCCTGCCGCCGCCGTCCCCCTGGCTTGGCTTGTACTGCTTTATACCGCTTAGCTCGTCCGCCCCTGGCCCCCGGCTCCCTCGCGCGGCCGCCGGCCCGAGCTTTGGGCGCGCGGCCCCGCTCCCCGGCTCCGTCGCGCGCTCCTGCCCCGGGTCCCTCGCGTGGCCGCCCGGCGCAGATTCGCTCGCCTGGCCCCGCCCCCCGCTCCCTCGCGCGCCCCTGCCACCGGCTGCCTCGCGCGGCCCCTGCCCCATCTTCGCTCGCGCATCCCCGCCACACGGCTCCGTCGCACGGCCGCCAGCCGCCGGCTCCCTCGCGACGGACCGGCCTCCCCTGCGCCTGCAGGGATGAGCCAGGGTTCACCGCTGGCGCGGTGCCGTTGAAGATCCCAGGGTTCCGAAAGGATTCGAGGGAGCGCGGGTGGTGTTGTTTGGCCTCAATTCATAGTGGTGATGTTGGATTGATGCCGCTCGGGAAGATTGATCAGCGTGGAGAATAATAGGTAATGCCTATTTATATTGGTACATGATTGGTATTTGGTAGGCGATCGCAAATATTTCCTGTTTATATTGCCACATGATTGGTATTTGGTAGGCGATCGCAAATATTTTGTGCACATATGCTTTTTGTTAGGAAATTTTGAGACTTTATTGTGAACTTTTTTGTTAAGGAAATAAGGAAATTCGCATGCCAAGTTTAAGCATTCCCCAATGTATCTCTGCCCCCATCTTCAAATTGGGAGAATATGCTCCATTTTGTAAGAAATCTCCTTATTCGTCTAGATACTGGCTATGTCGTTTCTATCTAGCATAGGTTCAATACCAATCACATAGCTATAAGGCATAAATTCTAGCATTTTTAATCATAGATGTATTTTCTACATTTGTTCAATGGCACCCAAAGAAGACATTATTACAAGACCAAGTACTCACATGCTTAGGACAGACATTATAAATGATGGTAATAAACGCACAACAGTTAGAAACCACATTAGTTACAAGATAGGAAATATACCTTCATAAGACACAACCAGAGATCAGTTGGGCAAACTCCCTCACCAATGCACACCATAGAAAATTGTGAATAGTGACAAAGAACATCTATAGCGGCTTGCTTCTTATGTGGAGTCTGCAAAACATAGGAACATAGCTGATAACAAGAGAAAACTTTCGAACATTTATAGGGATTTTAAATCGTTATGGACAATTTGATTTAAAAATACCAATTCTCATCGAATTCTGGTTTGTGAGCATAAATCAAGATGAATTGGTCCAACAATTAGAACACACTCGAAGCACTGAAACAAATGAAAGATTATAGTTCTTGAAGATGGGATATGTACTTGTAACAATGGTAAACAAGGCAGCCACTCTCGCATGTGTACAAACCAGTGCAAACAGGGTCACAGAGAAGTGGGGAATTATAGGAACAAGTAAACCAAGAACCCATCTTGTTCAAAACCGTTCTTGCTATGTTGATCTTTGCGTACCGTGGTTGATTACCCTAAGTTAAACTCTGGAGTAGGGACACTAATTAAGCCCCTAATGTGCGAGTTAATGATATTAAATAAATACCACTGCATTTTTATTAAATTTTTTTTCCTGTGATTTTAATCCTGTAACGATGAACAATGCAGTGCAAAAAGATATCTTGTGGGAGTTTAATTTAGGAGAGTAAAAAGCTCCCTGTAAAACCAACAGACAGCATATCTCATAGGGTTGTTTTGTGCCGCCATTCCTTATCTATCTTCTGATCCAGTTTGAAGTAGCACATAAGATACGTATGGATGGTGCTTAAGATGGTATGCAACTACATGTATCTAGATTTGGAAAGGAATAAAGCGGTGGTGTATGTATATCATTAGGCTATTATTTCACAATTGCAGTGGAAACCTACTTTCTGGTCGTCGGCGCGACTGAGGCGGTCAATGGCGTCATCGCGCTAGGCAAGCTGAGAGCGCATCCCGTGGCCTCAGTCTCCAGCCACCCGATGTGGGATGCACAATGTGGGAAGCTAGTGCGTTGGAGGTGATCTTCCGCGCCACGTCAAGCTGCTCAAACCGGTCCACCGGAAGCATCGCCGCCAGCTTTTATGAAGGTATTAATGAAATCACAGCCAGGTGTGGGTCAAAACTGATACATGCAATTTTAATTTTCAGCAGAGATTCATATCGCAGTAGAGATATGAAACTAAAACTGATTTGCAACCACTTCTTGCTACATGTGCGACCTGATGTTAATAGTTCATCTTAAAACTGATTTGTAGTCACTCTAAAAAAGGGAAGTCAAAATTAATTTCAAGCATTGCTCATCACCTACTTAATATTGATTTGTAGCTACTGTACTAACCTGTAGCTACTGTACTAACCTACTGAGACATGTAAACTTGTAAAGCATACATGCCTGAAAGTAGACATCACCTACTTCCTACGTTGCTGTCATGAGTCCTTAATACATCCTGAATGGAGGCCGCTTTGCAGATCCATAGTATCCAAATTATTGCGAAATCTCAAGAAAAAGTATCTCGAGGAGTTTTTATTTAGTATTGTTATCACTGGACAGTAAACTGTAGCTCCAGGAGTTCTTATTTACATACCAAAGATGACACAACTCACGTGTATTATTGTTTTTCATACCAAAGATGCAATTGCTCAATGAAAGTGAATTATTTGCAAATGTCAAAATTGACCATAAATTGACAAGTATTCTGCAGCTGTGTTGCTCAAGAGACTCAGCCTCGGTGTTTTGTATAGGACATGACTAACATTGCTTTTATCATGGCGCAGGTTAATACTTCGCCGAGACGTGCCAGAAGTTTGTCGTCGGGACTGCCTCCTAATTCCTGCCGTCCCAGCGCACCGGCGCCGCCTTGGACCGCTTCGAGCTCGACAACGACGACGGAGGGACTGTGGTTCTTCCGCCCCGGGCCTCCTCGACCTTGATACCCGTGGCGGAGGGATTATGGTGCTGCCGCCCTGGACCTCCTCGACCTTCATACCCGCGGCGGAGGGATTGTGCTGCTACCGCCAAAGGGTTCTCCAACAACCAGGATCGCCGAGGCGGGTTCAGAGTGTTGATCTCTGGTGCATACTTGGACTACCTCCTCGTGGAGGTATGTTTGAGGCGGATTGTTAGGATCACCTCATTCTTATCCCATTAGAAGCTTCTTGCTGCATTAGCTTGGCATGTAGTTTCGACTTGGTATTGAATTGGCTAAGGGCTCACTGAGATTATTCTAATGTTATGTGGTCTTTTCTCAGTAGGTAGATATGAACAATGGAATCAACAAAAACAATGCGGAATGCATATCCTTATTTGGTATTACCGGAGTGCAATTTTAGGTTTAATTGTGCACCTGGGGATTGTGGACATATGAGCCTGTGGGGTGCCTAGGTGCCAAACGAACTCTAATATTGGGGGTTCTGATTTCTAAATTTAGTCACATACATGTCTTCGATTTAGATGGATAGATTTTGTAGTCTGAATCATTGTGCTATGCCCAAAGGTTATTCCTTTGGCTGGTTTCAAGATTATTATGCTATATGTGAAAACTACCAGAAAAAGAAAAATAAGAAGTTAAGAACAGACTCACTATCCAATATATTTTGCAATATTACCTAAAGTAAGTTAAGTTAAGAACAGACTGAATCATTGTGCTATGCCCAAAGGTTATTCCTTCGGTTGGTTTCAAGATTATTATGATCTATGTGAAAACTATCAGAAAAAGAAAAGTAAGAAGTTAAGAACAGACTCACTATCCAATATATTTTCCAATATTACCTAAAGTAAGTTAAGTTTTGTTGCATTTTTGTTTTTATTGGTTTAGTAGTACTTATGTTTGTATTTAACATATGATCTTTACTGCATGAATATTACATTTGTTGGATAATTGTTCCAATGTAGTAGCGTGTTGGAGCGAAATAATCATGTCTGCCTTGATTTTCTGATTGGATATAACCTCGGAGTCTTACTTTGCAGATGTTATAGGTCAGTTTGTCGGTGCTTAACTGACACATGTTCTCATGAGCACCAATACATCTGAAAAGTAGGTCATTGCTCTGAGAGATCACAGGTCAGGTCCTTTGTTTTTCACTTATTCTTGCCTTATATTCTTTGCGTGGGCTAACATTTGTGCATAATGATTGGGCAAACCAACTGCAGGAACATTGAGCTTAAACTTGTGCTTTCGGGACAAAGGGTTGCTGAATTCGATGCTAAACTTGTGCATGATGATGGGATGACGTAAAGGTATTCCAGTACATAATTTACATCTTATACATTCTGGTTAAAGCCATCTAGCTGAGCATCATCCTTTCTCTCATTTTAACAGGCATTTTATGAGGTGGACTGAACTACTTTGAGATATATTGATAACACTTCACACACAAAATGAAAGGAATGGCAGGCAGATTTAAATAAAACAATGTTTGATGCTGAATTGACTAATGAACAGCTATTGAAAAAACGTGATGACAGAATTTGTGAAGCTGATTGGAAGGACCTTATTAAATATTGGAGATCTCCTCAATTTGAAGTAAGTCAGGCTGCCTAGTAATGTTATGTTATATTCCAGCCTAGTAATTACCATTGGCTCACACTATTTATGTACATGATGATCTCAGACCATTTTAGTACTAGTTTAATCTATGGTTTAAAAGGCTCCTGGTTGCATTTAGTTTCAGTGTCATTGCTTCAGCTATGTACAATAAAAAAGTGTGTTTCTAGTTTTCTGTTTGATGCTCAGTTGATCCTGTTTTCAACCGTGTCCATCATAAGAACCACCATTTGTTCTGTTTACAAAGCCAGTATTAGACCATAAGGCGCCATATAGTAGAATCATGTCAGAATTTACTGTTGTAAATTATCCCTCTTCCAAGGATTACTCATCGATGTATATAAGCATTTTTAGTTTTAGTACGTGATGCTTGACTGCTTGTATATGTACATAAGCCTATTTCCTGAAATAATTATTTTATGGTGCAAATATATGTCTGGTAAAAGGTGCTTAGAGTTAAACTGGTGGATTGAGTAAGCTGCTACTTTTGATTCTTGGTAAACTGGTGGTGCTATTTATGCTATACAATCAATCTGGACAATTTTTTGTAGTTGGTACTGCAGGTTGTCTCTATGCTTCATTCGTATTTGCATGTCTTTTGTGGAGTTGCAGTATATGCAGAACCTAATATGATCCTAGCTAATTTGAAACCTATTATGTATTCAAAAAATGATAGCATAGTGAATACTACAAGTACGACAACAAAATATCTCACCTAGGACGTAAGTATCTCCTTCCAAACGATGTTCTTTGTGTAGCTATTGACAAGACGCCTCTTCTTCTTGCTTTCATCAGAGTTTTTGTTCTTGTTATCACCATCTGGGATGACAAGAACTTTGACGTTCTGTCTAGCGGTAGATCTAGATAGCGTGACATATAGCTGCCCTTGAGAGAACACCGGCTCAGGCAAGTAAATACCGGCATTAGGTATAGTCTGCCCCTGTGCTTTGTTAACCGTCATGGCGAAGCTAAGCCTAACAAGAAACTGCTTCCTTTTGAACTGAAAAGGGAACATTTCATCATCAGAGGGGCAAAGTGGGATCCTTGGCAGGAAGATCCTCTTTCCAGCATGTTGACCCAAAACAATTTCTGCATCGATGACATTCTTTTGGAATCCTCGAACCACCAACCTCGTGCCATTGCAAAGTCCGTTTGCGGGGTCAATGTTTCGGATCAATATGATAGGGCAGTTGATCTTCAGCTTCAGCAAATGTGGGGGCAGACCAGTAGGGGTCAATGTGTTGAGAAAGTCTGGTGGGTAGTAGTTATGAGGGTCGTCCACCGCACAATCAAAGCTACGTTACACCATCTCTTGTCCCTGAAATCGATTGATCATCTTCAAATTAACCCTATCAACGCAATCACTTCGTGTCGACAAGATTTCTCTCGAGGTGATGTAGTTTGGGTCTGACATGTTAGCACCAAGGCTGGGAAAACACTGTCTATTAGTTTATCAAGGTCGGAGCCCTTCTTCCCAGTACACGGCACACATATCTCGTCAGGAAGACGGATGTCACCATCACCATTGGCCTCCTCCTTACCATCACCGATGCGCAGTAGGTACTCTGCAAACCAAGGGTCATTGTGTGCCCTCATATTGCGTTCGAGCTTTAGGTGAGCCATGCAATCCCAAAGGTAAGACCTGCGTAGTGACGCATCAATTATCTGAGCCCTCGACCCCTTACGGACAACAGGGAGGACCTGCCTAAAATCCCCATCGAACACGACTGTCTTTCCACCAAATGGCAGGTCTGGACGGCTCATTATATCCCACATACTGTTATCCAACGCCTCTACTGCATGTCTCTTTGTCATGGAAGCCTCATCCCAGATAATGAGAGAAGCCGACTGTAGGAGCTTGGCAGTACCGCTCTGTTTAGTGAAGGTGCAATACCCGCCATCATCAATGCTCAGTGGTATCTTGAATCGGGAATGAGTTGTTCTCCCTCCAGGCATTATGGAAGCTGCAACACCAGATGTAGTTGTCGCTACAGCAATCTTTTTCTGACCTCGGACTGTTGCGAGCAGTGCTCTATACAGAAAAGTCTTTCCGGTACCTCCAGGTCCATCCACAAAAAACACTCCACCCTCATCGCCACAAACAGCAGACATAATTTTTTCATATGCTTTTTTCTGATCCGTATTAAGTGAGTCTGATAGATTTATGTCCTCCTCGTTGGGCTCAATCAGAGACTCCTCGAAGATCTCCCTTTCACACCGTTGGCGCTGTCAAATTCCTCATTGATATCAGGAAGAGGAAATGACTTTATGTCCTTGCCCATTGACTGTAGCATATTCCTGATATCTATCAAAACCTTCTGCTCAGCAACATTGGATGGATCGTTGCGGCGATAGTATTCCGACATTGCATCCAAGTGCTTATCCCAGAGCCCGCGCACATCGCTAGGCTCGCAGAATACCAATATTGTCGCAAAGAGCCTTCGTAGAGATGATGGCATCTCGAAGAGTGTCGATTCAGTGAGGGATTCATCCAACGTGTTGTCCCCTTCGATCAACCCCCTTCTCTCTGCAGCTTCACGAAAGGATCCCAATAGCTGGCCATCAACCGTCTTGAGGTCATCGTAGCAGGTGGCCCCAGTGACATGGTTTAGAAGGACTCGCAGGTAATAGCGATCCCCTTCCGCTGGGTGAGCCGACACAATCCTTCCAACTTGTATCCTTTTCGTAGGTGTACCATCTTTTTTTACAGCCCTTCTCTGCCAGTGTTTATCCTCACCTTTCTTACCTTTCTGCCAAGTGTACCATTCGGGGAAATCCCTGTACAAGATACCACGGGCCTCCTCATGTAATCTGTTTGCCGCAAAGTACTCTGTAAGCATTGACTTCTCAACACCTTGACGGTTAACTACTTGTTGGATATCTTGGCCCTGCTTGAACGAAACCATGTGACAATTTTCTAGATGGAGCTGCAGCTGCATCACAGGTGGGTAATTTTTACTCAACTCGAAGCCGTATATCCTCCACAAGGCTTCAGGAGGAGTCACCCACCTCGCGTCTCTATACTGGTTGATCTCATCTATGTTCCCATTGCTATCTGTCCTGCCAGCCTCGCTCACTGTGATAGACGCCCGATCATGCCCCTTGTATATGTACTTGAATAGGTACTTGATGGCCTTTATGCTTGAGCATGCCTCAACATTGATGTGACAATTCAAGTGACGCAAAAGGTGAGGGTTGTATGGGACAACCTACCTATTATCTAGCCAAGCCTTTCGGACCATTACTTTGCAACCATCGTTATGTCGTCTGTATAGAGGGTATGAGTCCTTTCCCTGTAAGGTAGCCGCATTGAAAGGTCGAGGGTACTGATTCTTGCAAGAAGGACGGCCCTTCGTGCATGGACAATCAGGGTTCAAAACACCACATGGGCCATGCATCATATGTTTCACTACCATCTTGTACAGTTCTGGGTACTTTATCTTATTAGGTAGCTCCGCTGAGATAAGCTTTTCATACTGTTCAGGACATGTGAGCTTGTATCGCCCCTCCATGATGAGCAAGAAGTGTGCATGTGGAAGGCCCCTCTTTTGGAACTCCACCACGTACACATATGCCTTTACCTTCCCGAGGATGTCCTTTTGAAACAACTTATTCTTGAGTTCCTCCAATTTTGCCTTAAATACACGCACAACAAGGTCTGGGCGATCTTGAGGTGTCTGGCCAGGGTATAGCTCGCGCTTGATCTCATCCCAGTTAGGATTGCATGTCATCGTGAGAAAGATGTCCGGCTTGCCGTACTTCCGCACCAAGGCCATAGCATCCATGTAGCGACGCCTCTTGTCACGCGGACCACCGATAAATGTTCCCGACAACACTGTACGCTTTCCAATGGCATCGACGCTACCCTCACCGGCATGCAAGCTGTCCATCAGCCCTTGGTACAGGTTTGCCCTTATCTTATCTTGATGATTCCACATATAGTCCAACCGTGAGTTCTCGATCTTGATATATGTGTCGACCGCGAACTGCTGAAAAAGACGCTTTCCATGCAGGATGGGGTTAAATATCCCAGGACGCATTTGGAATTTATAGCAGTAGTAGTCCCTCACGGACACACATTTATTTCCTCCCGAAGCTGCACAGAGAATTTAGAATGAGTGGTGTTAGAAACGGGAGATCATATGTTTTACCATGGACTTCGCATGTAAAAAATAATTAAAACACAAACCTGGATCATTATCTTCGTCGCCATCATCATTATTATCGTGGGGGGATTGAGAGGACTCATCGTTATTACGACGAGCTAGACGAGCTGCACGTGCCGCCATCACATTATCATAGGATACATTTCTCTTCGGGATATCGGTATGCCACCCAAGCTCGCCTCTAGGGAAGAATAGTGGGTAGGACAGTGCGTCATAGCATCCATGATAGGACTTGATACCAAAAATATCTCTGTTTTTCCCTTGCAAGATCACGCTGTGGTCGAACTGTCTTTGTCGTTCGCTTCCTTCCACCCACACTGCGGCTACTTCGGAAGTGGTTGGTGCATTGTATCTCCTTTGGTCCATCCTTTGGTCAAGGTTTAGTGTGATACGATAATCATCAACATCCTTAACCTCTCCCATACTCCGTAGATGTTCAGAGTATGGGTTTCCTTTCAGTATGTTGACCATCTGTGTGATTACTTCTTTGTCTTTTGCGCACTGCTCTTTGCGGCAGCTACGATACCTGTGCTCTAAATTGGGGACATCATCAAAGAAGTAAAACTCCAGGTGACTCCCTTGCAAACCATCTATTCTGCCAAATGACCTTATGTTGTGGTACATTTGGCCATGAGCACGAAAAGTGTAGATAGGATGCTTTGATGTGTTAGTGGTATCACCATCAAGGTTGCAGTATAGTGAGGTGAACGAGAAATGCCCATTGAAAAACCTTATGTTATCACGGAAATGCCTAGCATCAGGGTCTTCACTCGTCCAAAGCCTCATGAGCTCGGGTGGTGTATCTGTGTCGGCTAGCTTGATCTGCCCATTACGACAGCAAAACCCTGGTGGCTCATGCTCGAACCTCTTTGCACCACAATGCTTATGTTGGCAGTTGTCAACAGGCTTGAGCATGTGCGTCTCAGTTGGTATTTTGCTGTACACCATGTCATATGGATCTAGGACGTTTGGAACCGAACCAGAGCCATCACGGACCTCATCTGTTTCCACATCCTCATCGCCATCATCTTCTGAAATGGTGGATAACAACATTAGTCTCAATACTATGTGCAATATGTGCACAGTATGGTCTGTAACATGATCAAATTACCTTGTCCGGCAAACATGTAACCTTCCTCATCTTCGGAGTCTTCTTCCAATATGACACCCTCGTCATTGCCTGTATTATATAATTATCTAATTATATGAAAACATATTTCAAATGGACATGGAATTAATATGTGAAAAATGACTACCGTCATCATTGGCTGGTGACTGTGTTTGAAGTTGTTGAACAATGCTGGGCATTGGAGGCGTAGTTTCTGCGTACACAGCATGAAAGTATTTAGATATGGCAATATGTTTCAGCTCCTATATAATTGTCTAGGCACTCCTAATGCATGAAAGTATGATCATCAGAACCGTTAACGAATTAATTGGAGCAAAATAAAATGAAGACATGAACATTACCATCGTTAAAGACGGCTGATTGTGTTGGTGTCTCGGAACCATTTACGCCTTCCATGCTCATTGACAGGTTTCATCTGCCAACGGTATAACATGCTTCTTACTATTTGCACAGAATGCTTCATTTCGAAGACCTAGCAAGACATGCCTTTCTCCAGGTGTTACATGTTTTCTCCGTGACTTATTAGTAACATCCTTGTTAGGCGTCACCTCCCCTGACATTTGCTCTGAAATAGGTTCGATATATATAGGTGTTCCACTAAACTCAGGGATATGCCAATCACATGTGGGTATGGAGCCTTGAGTATCAGGGGTATGAACAACCTCAGGGGTCCAACATGGGTTCTCCATGGCTAAAGATTCTTTATTCAGATGGTTGCGTCATAACTCTCGGAGAGCACTCTTAGAGCACTTTTTCTTAGGACTCATATCGGCATAACGGAGCCTATCCCTTGCACGTGTTTTTTCAATGTGCTCTGTTAACATGAATGATAAAATGCTTGTAAGCAAGAGTGCATGTAGATATTGAGTGATCATCAATAACAAAACACTTACCTGCTAATGTTCTCTTTTGATGATAAGTTGCGCGTCTTTTTGCTAGTAGTTCATTTTTACTATCGTTGTTCATTTGTGTATATCGTTCCCTTTTCCGCTCATTCTTTTTCTCTGTGCGATTAACAATGGGTTGTGGCTGAGTGCAGTTCTCCATGTCAACTATATCTACATAGTATAAGCAAACAACATTAATAATTTTTATATCATTCTGTATGGCGATGCAGCTTCACACACTAAACATGAATAAGCTGCAATCATACCAGTAGGGATGATTTCTTGCCCTTCAAATGTCATAGGAATTGACTGCCTTTGGTAGTTGTCATTCCTTCTTAGCCAATCATCATCTTCAGAAGGAAATTCATTTTCCTTGTTCATTGAAGGTGCTTCATTTTCCTTGTTCACCGTTGTAGATACATTACATATGAATTATTACATAGTTGAACTTATTTCTTATAGAGGTTTTAGGTGACTTCATACCAGTGACGATACTTCCTTGCCCTTGAGATGACATATGAGGTGATTGCATTTGGTATGCGTCAATTTCAGCAGGGACCACCTTGTTGTTAGCAGCGTCTCCTGGTTAAAACACAAGAAGGATGTCGTTCAATGGCATTGTAGAATTGAACATAGTGGCCATAAATTGCAAAAAACCAAGGAACATGTGGTTTAGTGCACCTTTAACAGTGGGTATGCTTTCTAATTCAGAAAGTGCAGATGGACCTCCATCTTGTGTGCCTGTAACAGATGTTGTACTTTGTAGTTTAGCAATCATACCGGTAGGGATTGACTGTCTCTGATAGTTGTCATTCCTTAGCCATTCATCATCTTCAGAAGGAACAACATTTTCCTTGTTGCTAGCAGTGTCTCCTGGTTAAAACCGAAAAAGCATGTCGTTCATTGGCATTATATAGACATAAATTGAACATAGTGCCTATAAATTGAATAAACCATGGGAACATGTGGCTATAAAAGATGATGTACTTTGTAGTTTAGCTTTCTTCTGTTGATAGGATTCATGACGCTTCTTAAGTAGCTCTTCTTTCTTTTGTGGATCCATCTGCTCATATCTCTGTCGACGTTGTCTATTGCGTTGTTTAGCATCTTTTCCTCCATTACTGTTGTCTGCGACACCTAATAAAATACGCAACATAATCAGTTATTCAGCATCAGTTCTTTGACTTGCACATTATATATATCATAGTTGTTACTTGTATTGATTGTGTTGGACAAGTCTTTGAAAGGAGAACGTTCACTTGATCGTTTTGATGGATCCATCTGCAAGGTAAAAGTGTAGCAATCAAATGATTTGCATGCTGTCGGATGGTAGTTAGACGCTTGAAGCATGAATGATTCGTAGAACGTACCAGAGATCAAATAGAGTCGTCGACAGGACCTTGGAATCTTCCACCGCCGTACCTGTTTGCATAGGTCGTTGTTTGTTCACCGTGCTAATTGTATGGGAGCAATCAAAGTGGCTGAAATTTGAGATAACTCTGTCAGTTTGGAGAATTCAGCTTGGAGCAGTATTTCAGAATTTGGTAAGGGAGCCAAACTTGGGAAGTATTACGTGGCTTGCATAAGGAAGGTGATCTGTCATCTTTGTCATCTTAATTTGGCTGGGAGTAGAGAGAAATTTGGGAAAGGGTAGGAAATTTGGGAAGGTGATTATTAAAAATCCTATTGAATAAAGAAGGTGATCTCTCATCTTAATTATCAAGAGTTTATGAAGGATGCCACCAGTTTTAGCAACTAATTGCATGTTGGACCAATTGATGATTATTATTTCCTTATTTTCGCTCATTTTAATTTCCTTATTATCTTCATTGGAATCTTAGGTATTTTTTATGGTATCCACCCATTTGCGCTTCAGTGGAATAAAAAAAACCCCTCATGAACAGTTCAGTCTACTGGTTACTGCCACATCTAAAATTAACAGACATATAAAATTCGTGCAGCTTGTAACCGATGGATAGCTCATCACATTTTATTCTTTTGTGTCATAGGTTATGTCTATGCCACTCCACTTTTCGTACTTTGCCACAATTTGAAATTTCACCTTTTGCCTTTCATTAGCAGATATTAGATTTATTTATGCGTGTTATCCAAATTTGCTAGCCGTGACAATTAAACTATGCTACTTTGTTTAGATGTGTTATCAAATTTAAACACAATGTTTTAACATGCACATGGGTGTATTTGACCAGTTATTTTTTCACGGCTTACATGGTTCTGAACTCTTGTTGTACTTGTTTTGTTTTAGGCGCACGGGTATATTATTCTTGAGCAGCTGGAGGAGTTGATGGTCAGACAAGTAGGTGGATTCTCGGATCAGTCCACCAATTTACAAAGTTAAAATCTTGGGTCAAGGGAATAGCTGTTGAGAAAAGGCCAACCAGCTAAGGTGGAATCAAAGGTGATAGTTGTCTTTAGCCTATTTGTGCAGCTGTATAATTGAAACTTGTCCAATAATATAAGACATTTTGTTGAAATGTCTCATCATTTTGTTGAAACCTGTCCAATAATATAAGACATTTTGTATAGCTAAATTTTAAGTAGTAGAGATTAACTAAAAACATAAGCAATGTAATTACCACACCGCATCATGTAATAGTGAACAAACATCACATCACCTCCACACCTATGGACGCCTAGTCTTTCGGTAATACCTAAGGAAAATATTTCAGAGATTTTGTACCAAAAATTTTCAGGTTATTGGCTATTATGGAAGGAATATTCAATAGAGAAAATTCATCCATAGAGCACATAACTTGGCAAAATGAAATTCTGGACCAGCATCACATGAAATTGTGAAGGCATTACTGGACACACAATGTAGAGTAACTCAAGTGAGCAACAAAGCTGGCAGGTACACCCTTTGTCCCTCTCGGTGTAATTCAAGATGTGCATGCACACTTCTTTCTGCATTGTAAAAATGCATTGTTACTGATATCTGAGAGTGGATATCAATAATATTTTTTTAATCTGTCCAAAGGCATTAAATACTTGTTGCGCCATCAACTTATATAAAATCTGCTCATAGCATTATCCAGCATTCAAACGAAAACCGCTAAGGTCTTTTACAGGAGTTGACTATAAATCCACAAACTGAGAGTGTTCAAAATACCGAAACAACAATTTTTCAAAGAAAAAATTCTGAGCCAACCATTTTGACTAAATCTTTAACATGTTCTGGGATGTTGGCTTCAGACTCGTTATCCATGTAGGACAGCATGTGTATCACCGCTTTGTTCCGCAGTGCGTAACCAACCTAGACATGAATTATACGTCAATACTGCCCAAGAGTTCAAATTTACAGTTTATATGTTAGCACCAAAATTTAGTACCCACCTTGACATTTGCTGGAACTTCTTGGCCATTCCACCACCACATATATGATAGCACCAAAAATCCTGACATGAGTCTATATAGAAAGCATACGTTGTTAGCGAAATTGTAGACAAGATCTTGAAAATCACTAATAACTACATGGATTCTAACCTGTCATTGTTGATTGGCAACCCACATGGTGTGATACGACGCCAAAGAAAAACGTCATCTTTCCAGCCTTTGATTGCATCTCCAAGAGCAATGTTCAGGTAGAATGATATCTCTTTCAGCTTAAATATATACTTGTCATGAAGTCCTGGTTTATACATTTCTGGTTCAGGATTGGGATCAATTAGAGTAACCGTCCGTTTATCCAGGTTGAACACAAAAAGAATGTAGCATTGTAGAGATGGGCGATATGGTACCAAAATCTGCATAAGTTTGAATTATGAAATATTAGGACGTAGGTAAATCAAGAGACCAATAAGTTTATCATCTTGGGACTCAGACTGCATGGAGAATTCACCAGTCTTACCGAGTTGCACTCTGACACATGGAACTCCATCCCTGGCCAACGTTCACACATCATTGCCATGATCTCGCGCTTTTTGTCAAATGGTAAACGTTTCTTTGGGTCAGTGGAGGAGTCAGTCAGTAAGGTCTGAGATGAGAGAATTATTAGAGTTAGATGAAACATGACATGTGGTTACCATGTAAGATGAATTTAAACAGAACCACTCACGCAAAATCTGAGATCGACAATGTGATAATTAGTCTCCAATAACAACCGCGCTACGTCAGTAGCATTTACCCGTACGGCCATGTTGAAAGAATCAGTGTCTATACCATTTTTATCGTTTAGCAAGTCTTTCAATTGTTTAAGACTGATGCTAATCGGATATGGCTTAGAGCTCTTCACCCATATTTGTCTACAAAACAAACCAGAAAGTTAACTACAGGACAAAACTCAAAATTGAAAATGGCGCAGTTTGGACTTACTTCATGGCGTCGTTGTCGTTAATAGACAGAATATAATTTCGTACTTTAGAAAGTGCTTCATTCTTGTTAAACGAATTCTTGATAATCTTCAAGGGAGGTGTGGGGGCATTGGCAACCTGAGGTAGTTGTGTAAACTCAGTGGGAGGAGGACCATTACTGTCCCACATGAGGATATCACTTGGGTCTCCCTTCGTATCAGGCTTTGCAAACTCCGGGGTTCCTTTTAACATATTCAAGGCAGTATTATGTAGGATAAATGGTAACTGTTTCCTGAATAGTTCGAGTCCATTCTGCAAATTAGGGAGTATAATTAATTCATGGAAGAATTGATCTTCATACTTATATAATATAATATTTGAATCCTTCTGCAAATACCTGAGTTACAGGATGAGCTAGTTCTTGGCCTGTCCACTCTTCCATGAGTTTGAGGACAAACAAACCGCATGATGAGCTGCAATAGTGTAAAAAAAATGTTGGTCTACATGGATCTACAAGTATAAGAAATTATCGAATAGTCCAAAAGGCAATACAACTGTAACATACCTATCTGTCTGTAATGGTTGCTGAATACACTCCACCCACTTCCATGTAGTTACCTCCAGGTCTTGCCACTTTTCACCTAGATTAAAATCACTCCTCTGAGTAGCAAGTTGAAGCTGATTTTGAAGGCCTTGTAGCTGTTAAATAGAAAAGGAAATGACATGGTGATATAAAAGGTAGACGTTATTTCACAAACAATTATAATGATAAATATGAGAGTATAAAGTGATTACCGTCTGTTGTAAGTCGGTGCGGTCTTTTGTTGAACCAAAGGAGTCAAGAATTTGTATACGGCGGTTGCGCACATCGACATTACAGAAAACCCAATGATTTGTATTTTCGTTAAACGGTATAAAAATCTGATCACAAAAAAAGTAAGTGGCAGCAATAGTATTTTTATAACTAAATTGAACTCGGTAAATTATGCTGAACTTACCATGTCATGTTCTAGGTAGATACGCACACGTTTTATAATACCATCACAATCTTTATCGCTTATGTTATTGTTGGCATATTTCCGCATTAATTGAGAAATATGTGTGCTTTCGTACCAAACTTTTCCACCAGCCTTATTGGTTAGGTGTTCTTTCGCCCTCAAGCAGTAAGTGTAAGCATTAATGCACTGTAAGATCAAAGAAGAAGTTGTCAAATTATAACATTGATATACAATAATTACATGATGTTCTGAGTAAATGTGGAAATAATGTGGACATAAGCACTCTTCAAATTATAACTTTACTCACGTCTCCATCCAACCATCCATTGTTTGGAAATAAGCACTCTTCAAAATCACTGCGCCTTAAGCATGAGTCATGTATCCGGACCAACTTGGTTGTTGGAGGGAAAGACATGATGTATTTTTTTAATATCGTCAAGCCTCTTATCATCTTCCGTAATCTCTTCCATCTCTCTATCGGTTGAGCTCATCTATGAAAGGTAGTAGAGTTAAAAAAAACTTAGTCAGCAGCATTCTATTAAATTCACTTACCTGAGAGCTTCCTACCATGTCAATCTGTTTATTATCATTTTCTTTAATCTCTTCCACCTCTCCGTCGATTGAGCTCATCTATGAACAGTAGCCATTGAGTTATAAAGGTAGTCACCAAGATGATGGATTGTTTAATAGAATGTTGATAACATCATTTTCTATTCATTGCATCACCTGAGCACTGCATGCTGTTTCACTATGTTTCATATCATTTTCCTGAATCTCTCCTATCTCAACATCGGTTGAGGTCATCTATGAAAGATAGTAGAGTTAAAAAAAAGTAAGTCAGCAACATTCTGAATTGCTTTATTTAAATGGTATGTGGTAATGTGCATTACCATCATTTTCTATTCAATTCACTTACCTGAGCGTTGCCTACGATGTCAATCTGTTTATTATCATTTTCTTTTATCTCTCCCACCTCTCCGTCGGGTGAGCTCATCTATGAACAGTAGCCATAGAGTTAAAAAAAGATAGTCAGCAAGATGATTGATTGTTTTTTTTAAATGGGATGTGATAATGTGCAATAACATCATTTTTCATTGCCTTACCTGAGCGAAGGATGCCGTTTCACCCTGTTTCATATCAGTTAGCTGAATCTCTCCCATCTCAACATCGGTTGAGCTCATCTATGCAAAGTAGTCATAGAGTTAAAAATTAAAAAGTTAGTCAGCAATATGATGAATTTATTTTTATATACTGGCAGATGTAATGTTCACATAAAAGTAGGTCGGATTCCATACATGCATATAACAATAAACTGAACATGGAAGAGAGTAGAAACAGCATACGACCTACTGGTTTATGCCTACTATCACAGTAAAAACAGCTACAGTTGTATCCATAATTTTAATATATCATAATATTTTGTTGCCAAAGACATATTGTTCTACTGATGTATTTACCATTGCCTTCTAATATGCTACTCATAGTAATGGTAAAGCAGCAGTAGCAAGTTCTCTCATCTCTCTCTCAAACAAGAGCAGCAACAAACAATAGTGACTCTTATTCTCTAATTCAGCAATTAAATTACGATAATTGCTGCATCTCAATTATAGAATTTTTTAAAATTGAGACACGTAGTAATGGAAATTTAGATGTCTAAGAAGATCTGCTAATTTTTAAGTTTACTGTAGTCAAGATGCAGACATATAGTCCAGTTTGTCTTTGAACCAAATGCTTGTTCTTGAAATTTCGAATCAAACAGGGGATGATACAGCTAATCAGGCATCTAAATTTCACCTAATTAAAGAACAGATTCAGACCATGAAAGCCAGTAGATGGCTAATGAACGTATTTAGACCTTGAAAGCCATTACATGGGGCTAGGATTAATTTTAGTTGGTGTACATTTGGTTTATAACAACAAAAATGAATGGAGAGAGGGTGATGATGCGTCAGCTTGTATTATAGAGATTTGATTACATACCTTGAACGAGATGAACTTCTCTGCAGGTCCGACTTTTGATGTCCCTTGAAAACTTGTTTGAAGAATGGGCAGGTTAAAATCTGGATAGATGAGATCTCTCCCCGGCGGAGCTTGAGGGTACCTTTTATATGTCTGCTTCCTTATCGCAATTTTGGTAGAAGTTTTAATTACCATTACAATAGCAGGATGCTGGGTATCTCCGGATACCATTTTTATGTGTGCACAATTATCGTAAATTAAGTAATTACATAATCACCGAATCCATAGCGTGATTTATGGGTCGAGTTGATTTCAACATCCAGAGATCCTATAGCCAATCTCCTGACTTACTCATTGATTTGATCCACGTAACTTTTGGGTTTATTAAATGAGAGCATCTTGAGATACTATTTGGATCGAGTTGAATTATTCAGTGATTTGATCCACGTAATTTTTGGGTTTATTAAATGAGAGCATCCGGAGATACTATTTGGGTCGAGTTGACTTACGCATTGATTTGATCCACATAAATTTTGGGTTTATTAAATGAGATGCTTTATTACAAATATTTTATTTTATTTAAATTTGTCTATTATTGTATGCCGGTTTTTGCTTAGTATAAAATGTTGAAGGTTATTTTTGCCTCTTTGTCTTACTCCACGTATTGGCTATTTTTGCCTTGGAAGCTCTACCAGTTTTGCTCACATGTGTTTCGTAGAAGGTTAAATTTTATTGATGCATGTTTTCCTTTCATAATGTGTCATAGGGATAAAAAAGATTATAAGCCAAATCCCCTACTTGACAAGAATTACAAAGTATTTCGTTCTAACAATAATCCATGACCACATATGAGTCTTTGTTGTTTATGAGAATAGGAACCCATCTCATGTACTCATTGCCTTCCGAGACGTAGGGTTTTATAGAAACCCATTTTCATATAGGAACAACTAATTATAACTAATTGGTAAAAAAGATGTCCGCTGCCACACCAAGGCCAGAGCACCCATGTAGCGACGCATCTTGTCACGTGGACCACCGATAAATGTTCCCGGCAACATTGTACGCTTTCCAATAGCATCAGCACTACCCTGAACATCCGTTGAGCTCACCTATGAACATGTGGTAGTCATAGAGTTAAAAAATAGTAAAGGTAGTCATCTAGATGATGATTGCCTTGACATGCATTAACATCATAAATTGAACGGTATCATAGAGTTTAAAAAAGAGCATAAGCAAGATGATGAATTGCCTTACCTGAGCGCTGTCTCCTGATTCACTCTCTTTCTTATCATTTTCCACAATCTCTCCCATCTGAATATCAATTAAACACATATGTGAAAGGTAGTCATGGAGTTAAAAAATAATAAGATAGTTAGGAACATGATGAATTAGTTTGTGCATAGTTTAATTTATACTGCTGTATTTCTTCTCTAATTCGTAAGTTTACCCCTAGTCGCAAACTTTGACGATGTGGAGATGTGCCATGTTATCAAGGCGGTCGCGGCCGGGCGTGCATCCGGCACTCGGCTTCAAGGAGCCCAAAGATGGGGCAGGTACGGATTAAACTACCTTAACAATGCATATATATATATATATATATATATATATATCACCATGGACCTTCTTCGACTGTCTTTCAAGTTGTTAGGATTCTAGACAGCCTGACCTTCAACAATGTGGACTTGACCAACGACGTGCAACCTAGGATGAGCCAGATGTTCAATGTCTCGAACACGGTGGGCATCAGGCAGTTCCAGAGGATGGCCTTCGACAGCCAGGATTACAGCTCTGGGTATACCCACTCCAAAATTAATGTTGGTCTGATTCTATGGTTAGTTGGTCTGATTCTATGGTTAGTTGCTCTGATATGAATTCCTGAACAAAGTTCAGTAGCATAGTTCTTGTAATCTTATAAGCGCATTTTCTCTGAAAAAGCATGATGCAAGAATACAGTTTCAGTCATAGTTTAAGCTATTATCTGTATATGGAATCGTTAGAACATTTTATTAAAACTTTTTATCTGAATATGGATGTTAAGTAACCTGTGTAGATGTTCGTACTTGCACGTACATACCAGATTCTTGAGACAATTTCAATTCTTACCTTGCTTTTCTGCTGCTCACCATGTACTCTCGTCCCTTTTTTCAGCATGAGGTTACTTCTGCTATAGTTAATTTTAAATAAGCATTGGCTGTCGTGTGGACAACTCCTGAGATCAAGGCAAGAGCGACCAAAGATTGCTAGAAGACTTGTGGATTTAAGTCTAGCACCCAAGGTAATAAAATCAATTGAGTTCTTGACTTCTTGTATGCCCAGAAATGTATCTATATCTCTAGTACTTATGCACTGTACTTGCCCCAAGGTAATAAAATCAATTAAGTCTAGCTTCCCGTGCAGGGTTGTTTCCATGTCCTCACTCACTATACTCGTCCCAGCGATGCCCAGCTAGACATAGCCATCGATTGATGTTTGTGCTCGGCTCAGCGGTCCGCAAACGGTCTAGGTGCCCGCAACTTGAGGTAGCTGTGTGAGTCAGCCGCGTATGGCTCAGGATCAGTGATACGTCTCCGACGTATCGATAATTTCTTATGTTCCATGCCACATTATTGATGATATCTACATGTTTTTTTCACACTTTATGTCATTATTATGCGTTTTCCGGAACTAACCTATTGACGAGATGCCGAAAGGCCAGTTGTTGTTTTCTGCTGTTTTTGGTTCCAGAAAGGCTGTTCGGGCAATATTCTCGGAATTGGACGAAATCAACGCCAAACCTCCTATTTTTCCCTAAGGCTCCAGAACACCGAAGGAGAGTCGGAGGAGAGCCAGGGGGGCCCCACACCATAGGGCCGCGCGGGCCAGACCCTGGCCGCGCCGGCCTAGGGTGAGGCCACCCTGTCAGCCCTCCTGCGCCGCCTCTTCGCCTATAAAACCCCTTTCGACCTAAAAACGCAGGACCAATTGACGAAACTCCAGAAAGACTCCAGGGGCGCCGCCACCGTCGCGAAACTCCAATTCGGGGGACAGAACTCTCTGTTCGGCACCACCTGTAGGGACGGGGAATTGCCCCCGGAGCCATCTCCACCGCCGTCTTCACCGCCATCTTCACCGCCATCGCTGCCTCCATGATGAGGAGGGAGTAATTCACCCCCGAGGCTGAGGGCTCCGCTGTAGCTATGTGGTTAATCTCTCTTCCATGTACTTCAATACAATAATCTCATGAGCTGCCTTACATGATTGAGATTTATATGAGTTTTGTATCACTATACATCTATGTGCTACTCTAGTGATGTTATTAAAGTAGTCTATTCCTCCTCCATGATGTAATGTTGGCAGTGTGTGCATCATGAAGTACTTGGTTTATGCTATGATTGTGATCTCTTGTAGATTATGAAGTTAACTATTACTATGATGGTATTGATGCGATCTATTCCTCCTTTCATAGTGTGAAGGTTACGGTGTGCATGCTATGTTAGTACTTGGTTTGGTTGTGTTGATCTATCTTGCACTCTAAGGTTATTTAAATATGAACATTGAATTGTGGAGCTTGTTAACTCCGGTATTGAGGGTTCGTGTAATCCTACGCAATGGTGTTCATCATCCAACAAGAGAGTGTAGAGTATGCATTTATCTATTCTGTTATGTGATCAATGTTGAGAGTGTCCACTAGTGAAAGTATGATCCCTAGGCCTTGTTCCTAAATACTGCTATCGCTGCTTGTTTCTTTGTTTCTTTGCGTTACTACTGCTGCGTTACTACCGCTTGTTTATCGTCCCGGGCAAAGCACTTTTCTGGTGCCGTTGCTACTGCTCATATATATTCATATCACCTGTATTTCACTATCTCTTCGCCGAACTAGTGCACCTATTAGGTGTGTTGGGGACACAAGAGACTTCTTGCTTTGTGGTTGCAGGGTTGCATGAGAGGGATATCTTTGACCTCTTCCTCCCTGAGTTCGATAAACCTTGGGTGATCCACTTAAGGGAAAACTTGCTGCTGTTCTACAAACCTCTGCTCTTGGAGGCCCAACACTGTCTACAGGAAAAGGAGGGGGGCGTAGACATCAATCAGCACCACACACCTTCCTGCCACTATCTCCGTCGGCCGCCGGAGGCATGCATTACAAACTTTCAGAGGTCACTTTTTTCATGTTTGAGGTTTATTGATTCTCTGAAGTCTTGAGATTATCTTGATTTTACAAGGTCAGTTGAAATTATTGCAGGCCAAGCAGGTTACCTGGAATCCTGGACCAATGATCGATCTTGGAAGGTATAACTGAGGCTTGTTCGTTTCTTGGTAGAATTTTTGGTCTGCTGCAATTTTCTATGTGTTACTTTGAATTCACTGAAATGAGTGTGTGATGGTGTGGTGAGTTGACAAACTTTAGCGAAAGTTTAGGTACAAATTTATCATAGCCCTGCATTGATTTCCATGAACCTGGAGAATTAGCTCGTTCAAAATTTAAAAGCTGGATATTTTTATGTATCAATATTGCAGCAGCCATTCCACCTCCTCTGCCAATAATGCCACCGCCTATGGATTGGCAAGGGCATTGCATGGATGAGTCCAGTCTACAATTGCCACTGCATGGAATGCATATTATAGAAGTATGTATAGTGTTTTCCATGTTTCATGAAGTTATAGTATTATGTTCTTAATCGTTTTCTGGGCAGCTGAAAGCCAATGACAGTGGCTGGAGCAATGACAAAAGCTACTCAAGTTCTGTAACAAGGTATAGCCAATCTTGTTTATCTCCTGGGCTCTGATGCCATAGTTTGTATGAATAGACAGTAACAAGGTATAGCCAATCTGGGTACTTGTTCCTATTTGAAATAATCTCGTGAGTCTCGCATCTGTATAGATTTGGGCGGGCCAAATTAAAGAAGAGAAAAAAAGAATCACATCTTAGCTAGTACACCCTCCGTTTGAAAGTAAGTGTTGCGGTATTGTATAGATTTGCATGTATCTAGATGTATTTTAGTGTGTAGATATAAGCGAATTATACAAATCTGCCAGGCTTATTTCAGAACCGGGACAGTATGTTGCTGGTGCGCATGGTAATTCAGAGTTAGGGATTTTCTTTTCAATTAATCCATGAGTAGCTAAGAAATTGGGAAAGAAATAAAATACAGGTTTTGGTTCTTTGTCTTGACGCAATTAAAGGAAAATTTTAATTGAACTGCTCGATTAATTCTGCACCTGACGCTGCCTGGCACCTAGACATTGGGCTAGTGCTTGCATCGCAACCCTTGGACAGTTGGGCATACGATGTGAGATTACGGCGACCGGCAGCCGCTGGTCGAATCCTTTCCCTGAATTCCTGTCTGCTTGGGCCTCTGAATTTCCAAACCTTTTGGCTCAATGGCTAGCGCAACACAACCATGATATATGGAGAATGGCTGAATCGACGATGGTCCTAGTCTCGTGGCTGCAGTACTACCGACCTGATTAACTGGGATTTAATTGTTAGGCTACCAACTGATTGGTATAGTATTTTTTTGGTAAAAATCCAGGGCGGGGCATGGCCTGGTTTAGCCCCTACTAAGATCCGCCAGGGCATCTGTGTGCAATACATCAAATTTAGGAAATAGTGGAAGTTAATTTGTTCTTAGGAAATTAATAGGAATAAGCAAATCCTTTGGATTTTTTACACGTGAATGAAATCATGTGTTATGTAGTCTGTACACGTGAATGTGTATGATATTGCTCCCTTTTTACTGAATTAGTGGAAGTTGAGCTTGAAGGCGTGGAAAAGGATTGATTTCACATTCTGTTCGTATGTATTTGCTCAGCAACCTCTGTATGTTCTCAGTTAAGTATTGGATATGCTCTGGCTATGCAACCTCTGTATGTTCTCAGTTAAGTATATATTGGACATGTAAACAGAAAAGGTTGGTTGCACTTACTGTTCCTTTTAGAGATATGTTATTTCCTTAGTCGTATGTATTTAATTAGCACTATTGCCTGACTTAGAGTATCTATAATGTTATAGTTCCCAGACAGCCTACTATTCTACCAATAAATATATGGTCATTTACAGTTATTTAGCATTAGCATTCTACTGAAGCATTTGTTCCCAATAAATGGCTTGTCCTTTGCTGATATCGACAGTGAGTCCAAACAGTTTGACTTTAACTGACAGTGAACATATACTGTTTTCCCACAATTGAGTTGGTATCTGATACTGTGAATCATGTATAGCATGAAGCCTCTACATCATGAGAATCAAGTGCTAAATATGCATGTTGATCTCTGGTGCATACTTGGACTGCCTCCTCATGAAGGTATGTTTGAGGCGGATTGTTAGGATCACCTCATTCTTAGCCCATTAAAAGCCTCTTGAGGCAGATTTTAATATTCGAATTCTGGAAAGTAAATTCTAATATTGGAATGGGGGTTCTGACTGCTAAATTGGTTTCAAGATTATTATCATTGCGCCATGCCCAAAGGTTATTCCTTCGGTTGGTTTCAAGATTACCTTTAACCAAAATAGAGCTCGGACGGGCCAGTCGCTGTTACTCCTCAGTTGGAGGACACCCACATTATGTCATGTTTACTGTGACCAATTAGATTATTTTATAGCACAAACTTTGGATTGATACTAACCAAAATATCTATACAGGGAACTGATCATATGGGGAATTCAAGATTGATTCCATTGTTATGATATGAACTATTAGTATACTATTAGAAACCTCAAGTCTCCTATTAAAACATTATAACCTGATTTCTTCAAACCATGATTACTGCAGATTCTGACATGATGGGGGAAGTTCTTCCAACAAGTGGGGAGACAGAGACAACCAATTAAAAAGTGCATACAACTTAGATGTGTGATTATGTACCTCCACTCTCCCTGGTGATCCCAACACAGGTTGTAAACTCTCCTTGATGATCCACATGATTATAGCAATACATACAAATGAGAAATACTACCAGACAAGTATCCTCACAAATGAACTTTTTCAAATGATGGGAAGACAACTTAGAGGTGTGGTTACGTACCTTCACTCTCCCTGATGATTCCGGGAGATCTCTCGCATAACAATGGTTGAGGGTACCCATTATATGCACGCACCAGAAATCGTCCAGCCATGTTTCAGGCAAGTACCGATATGGTTGATCAGGAAATGATGAAGTTTCCTTTGTTCTGTGATGGTGCGAGATCAGGCCATGATGGTGTTTCCTTTGTTTCTGTAATGATGTGGTTTCCTTTGCTCTTGCCCTCAAATTGTGTGTAGTTTCCTTCAAATGATGGTGCGGTAGAGATGCAGAAATAATGGTGCGTTAATGGACTTTCCTTTCCATGTTGTCTTGGAATGATGCAGAAGTAATAGAGTTTACTTTCCTGTTGTTCTGTATTGATTTTATAGGATGGTGCGGTGATGAATTGTTTCAGGCGAGGTGGGAGGGTAGAATCGTCATATTGAAAATATGTAGGACGACCAAAAGGACGACGAAATAGGGGGAGAAGGGGGAACATGTTCCTTCTTTTTAAGTAGTAGAGATTTGTATTGTTTACATTACACATGGTACTTAATGCAATTGTCTGTTGTTTGCAACTTAATACTGGAAGGGGTGCGGATGCTAACCCGAAGGTGGACTTTTTAGGCATAGATGCATGCTGGATAGCGGTCTATGTTCTTTGTCGTAATGCCCTAAGTAAATCTCATATTAGTCATCATGATATGTATGTGCATTGCTATGCCCTCTCTATTTGTCAATTTCCCAACTGTAATTTGTTCACCCAACATGCTATTTATCTTATTGGAGAGACACCACTAGTGAACTGTGGACCCCAGTCCATTCTTTTACATCTGAAATACAATCTACTGCAATCATTGTTCTCTGTTGTTCTTTGCAAACAAACATCATTCTCCACACCATATGTTTAATCCTTTGTTTACAGCAAGCCGGTGAGATTGACAATCTCACTGTTAAGTTGGGCAAAGTATTTTGATTGTGTTGTGCAGGTTCCACATTGGCGCCGGAATCCCTGGTGTTGCGCCGCACTACACTCCTTCACCAACAACCTTCACGTGGCCTTCATCTCCTACTGGTTCGATAACCTTGGTTTCTTACTGAGGGAAAACTTGCTGTTGTACGCATCACACCTTCCTCTTGGGTTCCCAACGGACGTGTGCTTCACGCGTTATCAGGCCTCTACAGGAACCAATGCTGATGCAGGGGCCTGTTGGGTAGATGCAGTAAACGGAGCTGGTACAGGAACCAGTGCTGATGCAGGAGAGTGGGAAGCCGGTGCCGGTGCTGGTGTGGGTGCCCTTTGTGATATCCGCTCCTGTTCCATCAGGGGATCTGCAGCTTTGATCATGTTAAACCCATCAAGCTAGAATTGAGGGAATGGTTTAGAACAACTGCTCAGAATGCATTTTTCAAAGGATATGAGTACAAAAAAGTTACATATTATATATTTGGAAGTGTCTCCAACTCTGTAAGCAGTTACGTATATCTGCCCGTTTGAGTTTCTGATCCTCAGCTCGTCGCCCTTCTTTAGACCATAGTCAAAAGCAAACTTTCTCCAATCATGTCCATACAAATATGTGATGGCCTGTGTCTTGTAGACATACACCTCATAGACCGTGTAGGTGTTCAGCAATTTGCCATTGCCATGCATAGTGAAAGACCCTTCATGCAGACACATCTGGTTAATCATTGGACGAAGTTCACAAGGTACAGTCTGCATGTGAAAATTGATACTAATGTAAGAAGCAGGAAGACTAAAAACAAGACTTTACTATATGCCAATTCATGCTAAACCACTGAGAATACATACCTGTAACTCTGTGAAGGAGTTATTAGAAAGGTAGATAGAGCCATAAGAGGTGTTATATGCGGGGTATGTACATGGGCCCGCCATATTTCCGCAAGCTCGGCATCGGGATGGTGAAGATGGGAGGTACTACTGGTGTGTAGCGCTGAATGTAAGTGGAAGAGTTAGGTTGTGTAAAGTGCATAGTTCAGAGCAATGCAAATGTTGACAAGCGAGTGCATAACACTATGTTACAAACTGAACAGTCAAAATTTAGTCTATGATGAATATAAGCATGCTAATTTGGTGTTTCCGAATTCCAAAAAGCATTAGACAGAGCCGGTGATAATATCAGACATAAATCATGGCATGTATGTGTGGCTTAAGAAAATATACCTGAACCCTTGGATGGTTACAGCCCGGCTGGTCCTTGGACTTGAGCTTATATAAGCATCCATAAGGTAGGGCTGACAGTAACTTGGTGGCAGCCTCTGCAGATGCCTCATCATCAGCAGTTGAAATCCTTTTGACCAATGAAGGCTTAGCAGTTTCAGTCTGCATATGAAAATTGAAGAGCAACAGACATCCGTAGTGATATATAAAATGAATCTATGAGACACTGATGCATATAGTGCTGGATGTAAGTGGAAGAATAGGGTTGTGTGTGTTTCTGAACTATTGGTAAGCATTAGAAAAAGCCGGCAATAAACAGACAAATCAAATCATGTATGAGGATTAAGAAAATATACCTGCTTACTGAAAAGGATACCACCCAGCTGGCCCGTGGCCTTGTGCTTGAGGAGGTTTTCAGAAGATGGTGGCGGCACCATCGTCTTCACATCAGCCTCATCATGATCATTTTTTATCCATTTGAGTAGAGGCACAGAAGTTTCATCCTGCATATGAATAGCAACAGAACTCATCAATGATATTTAATAAATCTATAAGATAGACTGATGCAAATAGTGCGGGATGTAAGTGGAAGAATAGGGTTGTGCATAGAAAACAGTTGAAAACAATGCAAATGATTACAAAAGAAGCCAACGGAACTCAACAGTTTATATACTGGATGAGATAGACTGAAAAGTGAAAAAATAGTGTATGATGATTGTAAGCAAACGCAGTGTTTCTGAACTTTTGGTAAGCATTAGACAAAGCCAACAGTAATTAAATAGGTAATAATAAAATAATGTATGTGGATTAAGAAAATATACCAGATTCATTAAAAGGTCACCACCCAGCTGGCCCATGGCCTCGTGCTTGTAGAGCTTTTCGGAAGATGGTGTCGGCACCATCGTCCTCACAGCAGCCTCATCAGCCTCATTTTGCATCCACTTGAGTAAAGGCGCAGCAGTTTCAGCCTGCATAAGAATGGGAATAGATCTCATCAGTGATATTGAATGACTCTGAGACAGACTGATGCATATAGTGTTGGATGTAAGTGGAAGGGTATGGCTGTGTATGGACAAGAGTTCGCAACTATGCAAGGGTGTGTTCAGTTCTGAAACAGCGTGGAATGGAATGGTTCCATTTCAGAGGAATGGAATTGTTACATTTTTGTTCGGTTGGAAAAAATGGAGAGCAGAACAGATCGAGGTTAAATTAATCATTTGTCTCAAACTTGTAATTAACAATTGCAAATGACATTTTAATCTCAAAGTCGTAATTAATAGCGCCTAATGGCGCTCTTTTAATCTAAAAATCGTAATTAACATCATTTTTTGTTGGGTTAGGGGAACTGGAGAGTAGATGAACATTACTGTATGATGATTGTAAGCAAACGAATTTGGTGTTTCTAAACTTTTGGCTTCGAGATCTTATGGGTTTCAACTCTAGCTGATAGGGCAAAGGTGTTCGATCTTTCGATGAGACGTGGATAGATCGATTTGTTGGTGGAGTTCGTGCTTGACGATCTGACTACACGTGCAAAGCTCGTGCGCCAATGCAATCGCTAGGACAATCTCCGGGAGAGCCTGACCAGCGAGGGTCTTAATTCCTACCTGAAATCAAGAACAAGTAAGAACTAATATTGCAATCAGAATATTGCGGATATAGATGAAAACTTTATTGAAAAAGGTGGGATTCTGAATAGTCGGTCTTGTTCTGGGCGTTGGCCTCAAAAGAAGTACACGAGAGTTGCAACAATGGCTAACTTTTAGTCTAATCAAAATTAGAGTCTAAACATGAAGGCTATGGGGGTATTTAAAGGAGGAAAAGGTGGGGTTTCGGCCAACCATACGTATGGTGGCCGAACCAAACCCTAGAAGGCAGTTCCCCCTTCAATACAGACTCTAAAAAGTGGCTGACTTAATTCCTGCGAAAATGACATGGGTCTGGCCCAAAACTAAAGGTGACGCAGCACCATATTATGCTATGGACGAAATTATGAAGTGTGATTCTCTATATTTCGTCCATGTCTTCATCTCTTCTTATGGTGGCTTCAAAGTTCTGAAATCTCCACTTGTGGCATCATCTTCAATCGTCAAATACTTGCTGCCATCTCCTCCATGCGTGATCATGCTCCAATGCTTGTCCTCCTCATCCATGCTAGGTCCATCATTCCTAAGAGTAACAAACATATCCAATTTAGGCAGCATCATATTCTCATGTATGTGAGGAATAGTTCCAAGAAACGAAAGTACCTGATAGTTAAGTTGTTTGGCACGAGCTCGAGTGATTGGTCCTTGTATTTGTGTGGCTGTAGGTACAGCGGTTGTATCAATAGATGGGATGTCCTCATCATGCCCCCCTTCTTGAATTGAAGTCGTCCTCGACGAAAACTCCTCTTCTTCACCAAACTAAGGCTTCAAATCTGCAATGTTAAATGTAGCACTAACCGGACCCAATTCTGCAGGAAGCTCAAGTTTATATGCATTATCATTTATTTTCTCTAACACCTTAAAAGGACCAGCAGCGCGTGGCATTAGTTTAGACTTTTGCATTTCAGGAAAACGATCTTTGTGCAAATGCAACCAAACAAGATCACCAACATCAAACACAACATGCTTTATTCCTCTATCCCCCGCAATTTTATACTTAGCATTCATGCGTTCTATGTTGTCATTAGTAGTCTCATGCAATTTAAGTATCAATTCAGCATGGTCTGTAGCATCCAAATTATTTTGCACCGAAGATGGTAAAGGCAACAAATCAATAGGTGCACGCGGTACAAAACCATAAACAATCTCAAAAGGGCACATCTTAGTGGTAGAATGCAGCGAACGATTGTAAGCAAATTCAATATGAGGTAAACATTCTTCCCACAATTTTAAGTTATTCTTCAAAATAGCCCGCAACATAGTAGACAATGTTCAATTTACTACTTCAGTTTGTCCATCAGTTTGGGGATGACATGTAGTACTAAACAGCAATTTAGTCCCTAACTTAGCTCATAAACATCTCCAAAAGTGGCTAAGAAACTTAGTATCATGATTAGAAACAATAGTATTTGGCACACCATGTAAACGAACAATTTCACGAAAGAACAAATCAGCAACATGTGTAGCATCATCAGTCTTGTGACATGGAATAAAGTGTGCCATCTTAGAAAACTGATCCACAACAACAAAGATACTATCCCTCCCCTTCTGTGTACGAGGAAAACCCAAAACGAAATCCATAGAAATATCCTCCCAAGGTACACTAGGAACAGGAAGAGGCATATATAAACCATGTGGATTAAGTCGAGACTTAGCTTTTTGACATGTAGTGCAGCGTGCGACAAATCTCTCAACATCTCGACGCATACGTGGCCAAAAGAAGTGTGCGGCAAGTACATCCTCCGTCTTCTTCACACCAAAGTGACCCATCAATACTCCTCCATGCACCTCCTGTAACAACAAAAGACGAACGAAACTATCTGGGATGCATAGCTTGTTAGCACAGAACACAAATCCATCATTGAGGACGAATTTGTTCCATGTTCTACCATCTTTACAATTCAGCAAGACATCTTTAAAATCAGCATCATGGAAGTATTGTTCCTTTATGGTTTCTAATCCAAAAATCTTGAAGTCAAGTTGAGATAGCATAGTATAACGGCGCGACAAAGCATCAGCAATAACATTATATTTACCCTTTTTGTGTTTGATAACATAAGCAAAAGACTATAAACTCAACCCACTTTGCATGGCGATGATTCAACTTAGCTTGACTACGAATATGCTTCAAAGATTCATGATCAGAATGTATAACAAATTCTTTAGGCCATAAATAATGTTGCCAAGTTTCTAATGTCCGAACCAGCGCATATAATTCTTTATCGTAAGTATAATAGTTCAGACTAGGCCCACTCAATTTTTCACTAAAATATGCAACAGGTTTGCCCTCTTGTAATAACACACTGCTTGTGACGGTAAAGCACACGTCCGTTGGGAACCCCAAGAGGAAGGTGTGATGCGTACAACAGCAAGTTTTCCCTCAGTAAGAAACCAAGGTTATCGAACTAGTAGGAGATGAAGGCCACGTGAAGGTTGTTGGTGAAGGAGTGTAGTGCGGCGCAACACTAGGGATTCCGGCGCCAACGTGGAACCTGCACAACACAATCAAAATACTTTGCCCCAACTTAACAGTGAGGTTGTCAATCTCATCGGCTTGCTGTAAACAAAGGATTAAACGTATGGTGTGGAGAATGATGTTTGTTTGCAAAGAACAACAGAGAACAGTGATTGCAGTAGATTGTATTTCAGATGTAAAAGAATGGACCGGGGTCCATAGTTCACTAGTGGTGTCTCTCCAATAAGATAAATAGCATGTTGGGTGAAAAAATTACAGTTGGGCAATTGACAAATAGAGAGGGCATAGCAATGCACATACATATCATGATGACTAATATGAGATTTACTTAGGGCATTACGACAAAGAACATAGACCGCTATCCAGCATGCATCTATGCCTAAAAATTCCACCTTCGGGTTAGCATCCGCACTCCTTCCAGTATTAAGTTGCAAACAACAGACAATTGCATTAAGTACTGTGCGTAATGTAAAAAATACAAATATCCTTAGACGAAGCATTGATGTTTTATCCCTAGTGGCAACAACACATCCATAACCTTAGAACTTTCTGTCACTGTCCCAGATTCAATGGAGGCATGAACCCACTATCGAGCATAAATACTCCCTCTTGGAGTTACAAGTATCAACTTGGCCAGAGCCTCTACTAGTAACGGAGAGCATGCAAGATCATAAACAACACATATATGATAGATCGATAATCAACTTGACATAGTATTCCATATTCATCGGATCCCAACAAACACAACATGTAGCATTACAAATAGATGATCTTGATCATGATAAGCAGATCACAAGATCTAAACATGATAGCACAAGAAGAGAAGACAACCATCTAGCTACTACTATGGACCCATAGTCTAAGGATGAACTACTCACGCATCAGTCCGGAGGCGGGCATGGTGATGTAGAGCCCTCCGGTGATGATTCCCCTCTCCGGCAGGGTGCCGGAGGCGATCTTCAGAATCCCCCGAGATGGGATTGACGGCGGCGGCGTCTCAGTATATTTTCTCGTATCGTGGCTCTCGGTACTAGGGTTTTCGCGATGGAGAGATTATATAGGTGAAGGGGCAGAGTCGGCGGACGCTCGAGGGGCCCACCCCATAAGGCGGCGCGGCCAGGGGTGGGGCCGCGCCCCCCTAGGGTGTGGCCGCCTCGTCACCCCTCTTCGTCTCCTCTTCGGACTTCTGGAAGGATCCGTGGAAAATAAGACCGTGGGCTTTTGTTTCGTCCAATTCCGAGAATATTTCCTGTGTAGGATTTCTGAAACCAAAAACAGCAGAAAACAGGAACTGGCGCCTTCGGCATCTTGTTAATAGGTTATTGCTGGAAAATGCATCAAAATGATATAAAGTGTATATAAAACATGTGAGTATTGTCATAAAACTAGCATGGAACATAAGAAATTATAGATACGTTTGAGACGTATCACACACCTCCCAAACCAATTCCACTAGCATCACATTCAAGCTCAAAAGTCTTATTGAAATCAGGAAGTTGGAGTAATGGAGCATCTGTTAACTCATCTTTCAGAATCATGAAGGCTTCTTGTTGTGCATCGCCCCACACAAAGGGCACATCCTTCTTTGTAAGCTCATTCAGCGGTGCAGCAATGGATCCAAAATCTTTCACAAAGCGCCTATAGAAACCAGCGAGGCCAAGAAAACTCCTCACTTGTGTGACCGTCTTTGGCTGCGGCCAACTCTCAATTGCCTCAATCTTGGCTGGATCAACTTCAATACCCTGTGCAATAACAACATAGCCAAGAAACGCAACTCGATTGGTGCAAAAGGTGCACTTCTCAAGATTACCATACAAACGTGCATCACGTAAAGCATTGAAAACAACACGTAAATGATCCAAATGTTCCTCCAAAGATTTGCTATAAATCAGAATATCATCAAAGTATACCACCACAAAACGTCCAATAAAAGCACGTAAAACTTCGTTCATCAGTCTCATGAAAGTACTAGGTGCATTAGTTAAACCAAAGGGCATTACTAACCACTCATATAAGCCGAACTTAGTTTTAAACGTTGTTTTCCATTCATCTCCAAATTGCATACGAATCTGGTGGTAACCACTACGCAAATCAACTTTAGAGAACATAATAGAACCACTCAATTCATCAAGCATATCATCTAAACGAGGTATAGGATGACGGTATCGAATGGTAATATTATTAATAGCTCGACAATCAGTACACATGCGTGAAGAACCGTCCTTCTTAGGTACCAAGATAATAGGAACAACACATGGATTAAGAGACTCACGAATGTAACCTTTATCTTGAAGAACCTGAATTTGTCGCTGAATCTCTTTCGTCTCTTCAGGATTGGTACGATATGGTGCACGGTTGGGAAGCAAAGCTCATGGAATCAAGTCAATCTGATGTTCTATCCCACGAATAGGTGGCAATCCAGGTGGAACATCTTGTGGGAACACATCAATGAATTCCTGCAAAAGGTTAGCAACCGCAGGTGGCAAAGAAGGAGGCATATCCTCAAATGAAAATAGAACTTCTTTGCAAATGATAGCATAGCATTGAGTAGTGTTCACATCAAGTTCAGCAATATCAGATTTGCTACCAAGCAAACAAGGATTCTCCAAACGAATTTCAGTAGCATGGTTTGAATCATATTTAGTATTAGTCTTATGTGGCACAAAATCTGCAGCAACAATCTGATTTTCACTCTTATGTTTCTCCTCATTTTTTACTCGACTAGCTCTAGCAAGATCATCTTTTACTATTTGTTCAGGAGTCATAGGTTTGAGACCAATTTTCTTTCCATCATGCATAAGAGAATACTGATTAGTTCTACCATTATGAACAGATTCTCTATCAAATTGCCAAGGTCTACCAAGTAACAAAGAACAAGCTTGCATAGGTACAACAACACAATCAACAAAATCAGAATATGTCCCAATAGTAATATGCACACGTGTAGTTCTTGTTAACTTGAGCTTCTGAGAGCTCTCAAACCATTAAATGTAGTATGGATGTGTGCGATGTCTTGTAGAGAGAGAAAGCTTCTCCACCATGTTAACGCTAGCCAGATTATTGCAGCTCCCTCCATCAATGATGATCCTTATAGCTCGCTCTTTTACAACGCCTCTTGTTTGAAACAGATTGTGGCGTTGATCATGCTCAGCTTTGCTCAATTGCATGCGCAACACACGCTGTGCAACTAAGCTCCTGTACTGATCAGCAGTGTCAGCATCCATTACCTCCATCTCTCTCTCAGAATCAGAATTGGCACCATCACGTGCAGCAATAAGGGCCAATGTATCTTCATCGAAGTCACTTGCAGAATCATATTCTCCATCTTCACGCACCAACATCACACGCTTTGTTCTGCATTCTCTCTCTATGTGACCAAATCCCAAGCATTTGCGACATTGAATGTCGCGCGTCTTCCCTGTGGAGGCCATGGAAGATGAACTCCGAGGAGGACCAACAGATGGTGGTGGAGTAGCAGCAGGTGGTGCTCGTGATGCAGGCGCAGTGTACTTGGAGGTAGTAGGTGCTGGTGCAGTCCCACGAGATGGTGGCGCTGATTGTCGCGGAGACCACGACGATGTACGACCTGCAGAAACATTAGCTCTTCTCCATGGTGGCTGATGATCCTGCACTTCACGTTCAGCTTTGCAAGCAAGATGAAACAAGCGAGTAATATTGTTGTACTCCTTATAATCTAGAATATGCTGAATCTCTTTATTCAAACCACCAAAGAAACGTGCAAGCATAGCCTCATTATCCTCTACAACACCACAGCGAATCATACCAATTTGCAATTCTTGATAATAGTCTTCTACATAATTTTTCCCTTGTTCTAAGCGAGACAATTTCTTAAGCAAATCACGCTGGTAATGTGGAGGAACAAAACGAGTACGCATAGCAAGTTTTAAACCAACCCAAGTAGTAGGAATATTAGCAGGATGTGCTCTACAATGTTCAGACCACCAAATAGAAGCAAAATCTTTGAACTCACAAGTAGCAGCACTAACACGCAAGTGATCAAAGTATTTTAAACATGCAAAGCGTTGTTCTACTTCAAATTCCCATGTAAGATATGCATCAGGATTATATCTACCCTCAAATGGCAGAATATTCAATTTAAGTTTAGCAACATGATCATCATCACGTACCAGCCGTGGAGGTGGGCGAGCGTTGCGGTTCAGTTGTCGTGGACGACCAGGTGCAGGTTGTTCGACTTCCTCGCCGTCCAGCACGTTCTCATCTACCAACTCGTCCTCATCCCCTCCATAGTCTTCATATCCTTCATCAGAAGGCGCGTCTGGTGCGGCTGCTGCAGCAGGAGCGGTACCCGCAGGCACATCCGCACGAGGAACCCGGCGTGCACGTCGTCGCCCATTATCGCGAGGTGGCGTCAACCGCGTCAAGAGCTCCTGGAACTTGGCGTCGAGCTTGGAGTTGAAAGCTGTCTCGAGGCCATCCAGCTTGTCCAGCGCGTCGGTGAGTTTGGCGTCAACATCACCAATGCGTGTATCGACGTCGCGTGCATGCCCGCCCAAAAGGTGGGTGAAGTGAGCATGCAACTCCTCCGTCGTCATCTTTGCCGGGTCAACAGCTCCCGGTGTAGGTCCTGACATGGTTAGTACACAAAAATCACCAATATATATGCCTACAAACTACGGAATATGGTGGTTCACACGGAATTCGTCAAGCAAAATACAAAGCTCTTACAAGTTCTTACCAAACAGGAGGAAGGTGATACGGCAACCAACAAAGATCAGCGTCTCCAAAGATTGCCAAAGCGATTACCAGGTGTCGACACAGTGCACGTGGAGACAATATGTAGAGCTGTAGGAAGGCTAATATGGCAGCAAAGAGCAATTGTCAAAACAGCAATGCAATATTGAAAGTATGCTCAACAACGGTACTGTGCTGGTCCTAGGCTAGACCGTACTAGAGACGCGAGCCTAGTTCACCAACGAAGCCACGGCGCGGCACACAAGCAACGAGCAGCGATGAAGTGATATTTGGTGGTGGTTGGCTCCAACAAGCACAAAGGAATAGCTCAAAAGCAAGATATAAGTGAAGAACACAGTAATTTCCGGGTAGTAAACTTAAAGGTCAAAAATCTCAACCTTCCCGATGTTTTTTGGCAATTCTAAGAGTTCGGAAAGCCGCATGGATAGAACTTTTTCTCCCGGTGATTTGATTGGTCAAACGTCGAAAACGGAGTTCGTATGCAAAAGTTATGCTCGGTCAAAGTTTGCTGTCGAAAACTGCCCAATTCGGACTAAATTCGACCTGACTAGTGGAAATCGTGGTCAACCCGACTTGGATGCGGATTTGACTTTTTTTTGCAAATTTTTTTTGCTCTTCTACTCACAAACGGAAGGCGCCGATTATCTAGACACGGCTATGGACACAGTAATGGTGGTGCGTGTATACGGATGTATATGGTGATGGCGGAAGTATATGGCAGGTGTATATGACAATGGTGGAAGTATGTGGCAGATGTATATCGCGATGATGGCGGTGATCTGCGTATGGTGCGAGTGGCGGCGGCGTAACTAATATGACCAGAACTCGAAACTCTAAAGGAACTAGACGCTAAGACCAGCAACTCGACACGAAGATGCAGACACAAATTCAACTATGCAAAACTAAAAGGACAATGCAAGGCGTGGCAGGGGGTTTATGGGACGATATGATCTAAACCTAACTGTTTTTTTGGCTTTTTCGTGGTTTATGGGTATGATGGCAGATGCAATCTACACTAGCAAAAATGTAAATTCTCACCGAGCAATCTGAAATCTGATACAACTTGATAGGGCAAAGGTGTCCGATCTTTCGATGAGACGTGGATAGATCGATTTGTTGGTGGAGTTCGTGCTTGACGATCCGACTACACGTGCAAAGCTCGTGCACCAATGCAATCGCTAGGACAATCTCCGGGAGTGCCTGACCAGCGAGGGTCTTAATTCCTACCTGAAATCAAGAACAAGTAAGAACTAATATTGCAATCAGAATATTGCGGATATAGATGAAAACTTTATTGAAAAAGGTGGGATTCTGAATAGTCGGTCTTGTTCTGGGTGTTGGCCTCAAAAGAAGTACATGAGAGTTGCAACAATGGCTAACTTTTAGTCTAATCAAAATCGGAGTCTAAACGTGACGGCTATGGGGGTATTTAAAGGAGGAAAAGGTAGGGTTTCGGCCAACCATACGTATGGTGGCCGAACCAAACCCTAGAAGGCCTTTCCCCCTTCAATACGGACTCTAAAAAGTGGCTGACTTAATTCCTGCGAAAATGACATGGGCCTGGCCCAAAACTAAAGGTGACGAAACACCATATTATGCTATGGACGAAATTATGAAGTCCGATTCTCTATATTTCGTCCATGTCTTCATCTCTTCTTATGGTGGCTTCAAAGTTCTGAAATCTCCACTTGGCGTCATCTTCAATCCTCAAATACTTGCTGCCATCTCCTCCATGCGTGATCATGCTCCAATGCTTGTCCTCCTCATCCATGCTAGGTCCATCATTCCTAAGAGTAACAAACATATCTGATTTAGGCAGCATCATATTCTCATGTATGTGAGGAATAGTTCCAAGAAACGAAAGTACCTGATAGTTAAGGTGTTTGGCACGAGCTTGAGTGATTGGTCCTTGTATTTGTGTGGCTGTAGGTACAGCGGTTGTATCAATTGATGAGATGTCCTCATCACTAGTCTACCCCAACTTGTTTGGGACTGAAAGGCTTTGTTGTTGTTCTTGTAAACTTTTGGCAAGCATTAGAAAAAACCGATAGTAAACAGACAAAAATCAAGGCATGTGGATTAAGAAAATATACCATATTCATTAAAAGATCACCACCTAGCTGGCGCGTGGCCTTGTGCTTGTAGAGGAATTTAGAAGATGGGGGCGGCATCAACATACTGGTAGCCTGATCAGCCGCAGTTTTGATCTTCCTTTTGAGTAAAGGCCCTAAAGTTCTAGTCTGCGTATGAACAAAACAAAACGCAGACCTCAGCAGTGATATTGAATTACTGTATGAGATAGACTGATGCATATAGTGGATGCTTTTAGCCTTTTGCACCATGAACACTAGCTATGGACAGACAAAAAATCTAGTTGACTCGGCTTTGTCTAGATACCTCCATCCCAAAGTCAAAACAAGTAAAGTTTGACCAAAATTTTCAAACATTCTATCAACAAATATAATATTGTGTAGATACCATAGGAAAATATATTTCACAACCTATTTAATGATATTAATTTTTTATTTTGCATGTTAATGATTTTTGGTAAAAGCTTAGTCAAACATGGTATATTTTGACTTTCTAAAAATAATATAAGCCCTAAGCTTTGGATGGAGGTAGTAGTATCTATAGCTAAAACACATCTAGATACATCCATATCTACAGATAGTTGAGTCAACTAATTTGGATCTGAGGGAGTATCAGATTCAGACTTCATCATGGTAAGTTGGTTAAAAAAATTACCCCTCGGGCCATTTCGCTTCTTGTGTTGCAGATCGGGCCATGCTCCTGCAGCAGGTGGGCGCTATTCTCGTTCCCCATAGCCTCAGCACGGAACCTGGAGGTACCAACCTGATATATAGAATATAGAGCATGGTTTCACAGAGGCTTTACGCACAAACAGCTAAAGACATGTGCTACTTTAAGCATCTTCCATAACAGGAACAGATTGAGGATGCAGACAGACAGAGTGGATAAGTAAACGGAGTACCTGCTTTGCAGGGCTGGGGACGCAGCTCAGGCTCAGCCAACTACCCACATGCGTCGTGGCCTTACGCTCCATAGCCCCCCACCACCATCGAGGTCTTTCCTTTTCTGTACAAGCTGACAAAAGATACATTGAGGATCAGCAGAAACTACAAAGGTTGCAAATGTCGACAAATAAAGGAAGAACACCCCAATCCAAGAAAAGGTAGCCCCCCACCCCCATCAATCACTCCCAGCGCGAGGGTGACTAGAAAGACACCCCTTCGCCCAGAATAGGAAATAGATGCGCAAGATATCGAGGTGAGGAAAAAAGAACCGATCTCGAGAAAGGAAAGAACATTACTAGTACTACCTAATCCGCTTGGTCTAGATGCAGCTTGCCCCTCCAAGCTGGATGCCTGGACGGTGGAGGCCAAAAGGAGGGGATCGAGCTAGCTAGCGGCTTGCATCCGTCGGCTGTCGGCACTCGATCGGGAGAGAAGGGGGCTACATAAAGGGGAGGGGTAACATATTTTATTACACAGTGAACTTACTGATGTGACTAGTCATTATCTCACTGAAACTGGGGCCCATAGTGTGGCACCCCAAATTCACTTGAAGCTGCCCGGCGGGAGGCATTGGCGCGTCAAGAAAACCCCCGAATTGTAGCGGGGAAATGAAACATTTCACAAAAATTCAAAATTCAAGAACACCGCCACGCGCCAAGCACACGGGCTGTTCCTTCCTCTTCCTCGGTTCCTCCTCCCCTATCCGAAAAATCCCAAATCCCAAGCTCAAACAGAAAAAAACCCCAAATCCCCTGGCCGTCATGCATGTCTTCGTTAACCCGCTGGAGATCGTTCCCGAACGTGGTGGACCCCCCGCCCTGAGATCCTGAGTTCCGTCCACCTCGAGGCACTGCGTGCTGTCTTGCAGCAGCGGCTTGAGGGCGTTGCAGAGGAAGTTCCACTGGAAAGTGCTCATGGCAACCGTGCAAGCTCACCGGCGTGTTGTATCCCGAGAGGAACTGGTCAAAGCTTTGCTATTCGCAAAAAAATTGCGGTCCAAGATCTGGTCAAAGCTTCATCGATGGCTTGCCGCGAGAGGCTTGGAGTCCAGAGTCAATAAACTAGCTTCTCGAGGACTTGTGCGGTTTACACCGATTCATATTAACTGACTCAAGTTTGTTAGTCTAGTTAACAAATGCATCTAGATACATTCATATCTAGAAAAAATTGAGTCAATTAATATGAATCGAGGGGAGTACCTGAAAGTGTTTCATGCTACCAATTAATGCGCTGGCAGGACACACTGTAGAAGTAATTGTGCTACTAATCATACGATGAACTGATTGTGTGGGTGTCAAATTTTGCAACGTGATCATCCAATGAATGCTTAATTATAGTTCTAGCGCCAAAGGCGTACCAATCATAACAAAGATAGTACATACTACAGCACCAGAACATAAGAGTACGAATCATAAAGTAGCTCAACATTTTGCATCAGGGCTGGGTGGTCCTGAGACTACCGGGACGCCCCTGATGATCTCCGGGCGTGCATCCACTTCAACGCAAAGCTGTGTACTCGGTCCACGGCCTCCTTCTGTAGGCTGGATAATCTCATGTGCAGGACCTTCATCTATGAAAGGCTCATCATCAGTACCATCCATAGGTGCATCAGGGCTGGGTGGTCTTGAGACTACCCGGATGCCCCTGATGATCTCCGGGCGTGCATCCACTTCAACGCAAAGCTGTGTACTCTGTCCACGGCCTCCTTCTGTAGGCTGGATAATCTCAGGTGCAGGACCTTCGTCTATGAAAGGCTCGTCATCAGTACCATCCACAGGTGCATCAGGGCTGGGTGGTCTTGAGACTACCCGGACGCCCCTGATGATCTCCGGACGTGCATCCACTTCAACGCAAAGTTGTGTACTCGGTCGACGGCCTCCTTCTGTATGCCGGATAATCTCAGGTGCAGGACCTTCGTCTATGAAATGCTCGTCATCATCAAACTGAGATTCATCTTCAAATCTCCCATCAAACCGAGAGACCTCTTCAACTCTATGCTTCTGCAATTAGTACATCAACCGATTAGACAAACATCCAAGGGATGCAACCTGAAAAAATGCCGTTTTACATATTTACCTTCTCATCTGGCACAGCACATGTCCCAGAGCTGAAACCCGTTTCCTGAAGCAAGCGCTTTTTCTCTCCTTCCCGTCCATCCATCTGCAACAAGTTAAATTTGAGTACGGAACCTTGCACAGCAATGCAAACTATTGATCGAAACAGCGGCATCATCAATATAAATAATTAACTACATATGCCAGCACACATACAGTGTGAGCAAGACCTGTTTCTCCCGCTGAAGGATCATTATATGGTTCACCATGATAAACCCACCTAATATATGTGCGGTCCATCCCAAAAATGTGTAAATGATCTTCCACTACATGGTGAGGCCTCTTCTCACCATTAATACATATGCAGCGCAGGCAATACACGTCCAGGTTGTGACCTTCATGAGCTCTAATAAACCCCATAAAGGGTTGAACACCATTTATATATGAAGGGGAACATAAGTGTCCATGCAGTATCCAAGTTCTGTCCATCTGTTTAATTATGAGATACAGTGGTTGGTGATTAATTTAAGGCGAAGTAGGAAATGTATATCCCTCGAGTACAAAACTATACTACATGATTATGCATTTCAGCAATCATGTCGAGTACAAAACAAAAAATTCCCATCGACATTTTAGCAAACAAATCTTGTACAAAACTCTGCCATGGCATTTCAGCAAATTAACGGATCGAGTGCAGAACTGACTCTATATGCCCACGCAAATGAACAAATTGATTGAGGACAAATCGAGCAGAAAACTATAAAGTGCCAATTAGTTCGAGCATACTGACGATTTTTTTTAGCAGCATCAAGAAAATATAAATCATTAGGCCGCCTTGCCCGATGCATGATTGAGCTAGAGCTAGCAGCCCTACCGTGGATCAACTTGACCGCCAGTGCGTCTCGAGAAGAACGACGGGGAGGGGAAGCTTCTTCTTCGCACGGACGGGACGGGGAGGGGAAGCTCTTCGCACGGACGGGGATAAGTTGTGTAGGGGTGGGTGGGGGGTCATGCGGCCGGGCCACCGGGATGATAATTAAGGTCGGTAGGTGGTGTTTAATGGAGTTGCGTGTGTAATTTGCCATGCACAAGGTTGAGGAATAGGCGGTTCCCTTTGTCGCGTGCACAATTCAAACTATCCCGCCCATATAGTTTAAATTCGCCCTATTTTCGTTAAATCGACATAAAGTCATGTGAGTGGGGGGAAATTAGCAAAGTTGCTTGAAAAATAGTAAAACTCTGGAATTATCCTTTAAATATGCTCTACTTCGTGTGAAAATCCAGGTGTGGAGGCATGTTGAGCTGTTTTATTTGCACTTTCTTCATTAAAACTCCCATTTTATGCACTTTGGATGGAAACAAATCATTTGTACATAAATTTTGACAACACCATTTGCAAACATTAATTGTTTTACATGCCAAGATGCACCCATCCACCAAATATGGGGCAAAAGTTTATCACAATCTAGATATGTATAATTAGTGAGAGACCCCTTTTGATTTTGTGCAATTTCCACTAATTAGCTAGAGAGAAGGGGTTAATAAATTAGGCCATGTTAGGGGTTATGTGTTTTAGATTAGGGTTGTGTGGATTCAAATACAACTTCTTTATTTGTGTGCTATGACTAATCAAAACTAGAAAGATCGACTGCGCACACATTATTAGAGGCACATGCCTTTGCGCACAAAGTGCATGTGTGTGTTGTTGGCCACCAACGAGAGAGAGAGAGAGAGAGAGCGATTGAAATCCCCAAATTAAACACACACACACAGATAACTGGTGCTCCATGGTGCCTGAGCACCATACGTAGATACGCATATTTTTGCTTTGTATTACACATACCTGAGGGTATACATACCTAAGTTACACATACCTAAGGTATACATACCTAAGATATGCATACCCAAGTGATACATACCTAAGGTATTGCATACCTAAGGTGTACGTACACTGATACATGTATATATATGTTAGGTATGTGTAACTTGCATGTGTGTATGTTAAGTATGTAAATGTTAGGTATGTGTAACTTGTATGTGTATATGCTAGGTATGTAAACCTTAGGTATGTGTAATTTAGACACGTACAGTCCAGGTATGTACGAAATACACGTTTGGTGCCCGGGCACCATACATCATGACCGTACAATTACATCATAGGTACCAGATTGCATCATAGGTGTATAAAGGAGAGAAAAACACTTTCCAAATATCAACAGGAGAAAGAATGCACTTTCCAATTATCAGAAACAAAGAAAAATCACTTCCCAGTTTGATGTGCAGGTTTCCTTTTATGATTCATGGTGCCCAGGCACCATGGTGCACCAGTTAGTTTACCTATATACTATGTTTGTAAGTAGTGGAGGGTGTAATCGGAACCATTCATTTGCATTGAGATTCGCACCTTGTTGTAAAAGTGGCTCCAATTTCATTAGTTTCTACATATCTTCATACCAAAATGGCAAACAGGACCAGCTCCTTTCCTCTTACAAGGATGCCAATTTAGGTAATCTAGCCTGGCCTGGCCTACCTATAGCATTCAGATTTACCTCAAAACCCAGGCACGCCGGTCAGCTTTACAGATTCACGTGAGGTGTCAGTGAGGTATCGGTTCCAAGTTGGTCTTGGATATAACGGGAAATCTTGGCTCTCATTTCCCTAATGGGAAATCTTGGTGAATGCTCCACTAGAGCGAAACACTAACCCCGCATTTATAACGGACACTCCTTTGATTTACTTCCTTCGGGTGAAAATGAACCAGACAGTACCACCAGCCCATCGATATTACTAAACCACCAGCCTCTAACTCTCTTCTTTAATACAAAAGCAGATGTGTTTGTTCCTGTTTAATCAAATGATGCATCATTAGGCATTAAGGCATGGCCCTGCTCTAGTCACGGGCCAAGAGCCTTGTTGTCCGTGACCTGACATCATCATTGGTTCCAGTTCATGTTTTGTCCTTTCCCATTTTCTTGGACGTCACATGTCAGGATGCAAGTGGACATGTCCCCTAAGTATCTGCGCCCTGCCTGTATTCCAGCCATCCCAGTCAAGATGACAGAGGAGAGGCCGATTGCAAGCGTGACTTGCTCCGGCTCGAGACTCACAGACATTTATTTCCAATCTGGAAATACTAAGAATTGGTTTCTTAACCAAATAAGCACATGTTAGTGTATTGCATACTGATCAATGAAAATAGACCACAATACAGAAGGACATGAAATTACCAGAGGTTTTATTAGTAGCCATCTGAGTAATAATTGGCCACTTCTCCATCTTCTCGTGGTTTGTATGACCACCAATTTGTGGTTACCGTCGAAGGCAACCACGACAGCCTAAAGTTCAGAGAAACAGAAATGTCAAATGTGTTCCATATGAAAAATGATAGATACGTCATTAACAAAGATGAATATTGTATCATATTCATGTTATACAAGCAATGTTCAAAATATGTGAATATATTTGATCTCTAAGATACAATCTGATTATACCCACCAATTGATTTATCAAGCACGCCTTAAAACGTGACAAACTAGCTACTGCATCATATACAACATAGCATGCAAGCAAAAAAAGAAAGGGGATCAGACGAGCAAGAAAATCTCAAAGTTTCCCTGAGATTCCTTTAATCCTAGCTGGCTAAATATGAGCAATGAAGTTCTGGTGGACAGAAAACTAAATTCACAGAACAACCAGAGCCTGTGGCAGCATGCATGCCACCTCCAAGAAGTGAGACACTTATCAATTATCATGAGACTGTGGCTGTCCAACTAGATATTGACAAATGACATTAGCAGATCTGATTAAATAATGAAAGGCAGTAGTCCAAGTCTGATGTATTGGTTGTCGCTGTTCTCACTTTCCAGAACTATAAAAGGAACCACAAGTGTTATGGAAGAGTGCATGAGTAAAATATTTAAAGATTGGTATACAATTTATAAAAGAGCCAACCACCCAAACAAAAGGAGCCTGTTCATTGGCTTGAACAGTGATCTGCACATATCTAATGGGTGCCCTCTTTAAAGTAACAAACTTAGATTAAATCTGGGAAACAAAAGGACATTAAATCTTTCTTGAGAACCGATCCTCTAATCTGACGGAATTCCAATGGCAAATGTGCCAAAGGAAAAAGGTAACACAATGGCAAGAAAACAAATTAAGGACACGATGCAATTATTTCACAGGTGCGGGTTCTCGAAGCGGCGCATCATTTAGGGTGCAGGAAATCACGCGAGATGGAGAAGGGGGCGGCGAGCAGCAGGTACCCATCGTAGGAGCGGGTTTTTGAAGTCCTAACTTAGGTTGGATCTAGAGCCATAGAGACTATACCATCAGCAATATCTTCTTTTCCCTACTCTGAAAATTTTCACAAATTTAAGCTTCAAGAGGTCTAGAAATTTGAAATAAAAGAATGAAAATATCCACAAAAAAAGAATTTAACATGGCAGGATTATCATCCAATACTACAACTTTGGCGAAAACCGCAGCAGCAGAATAATAAGGGAAAACAGTTGTTGTGTCGTTTACTCCTGAGGTTGTACGGATAGTTCACCGGAGGCCTAAGCCGGCGGTGACGGGTGGGCGCCGTGGCCGGCGCTGGTTGTCAGCAGGGGATTGGGAGATCAGAGAATTAGACTAGGTCGGGATAGCATATAGAGGAGATAGAGTTTTCTTATTGCTTGCCCTTACGTTACATCTATGGGGCTTATAAAGCCATACAAGGATATTTTTCCTGGGAGGACACGGACTCAACTTATTCTAAATTCTAAACTGACTCAGATCTGGACTTTATGTCTCGTTGTTTCCTTCTGCTGCAAGGGTCGAGCTAGACCCTTCCTTCTGTGATCTGCGCTGATAGGGTATCCCCCAGTGTGTGTCCACAACAACAGCAGTAGCAGAATAAGGTGCCTGCCTTACTTGACGAAGGTGCCTGCCTTACTTGACGAAGGTGCCTGAACAAAAAGTGGATGGAGCCTTCCGTTGTGTTCAACGGTGCCAAGTGAATTTACTAAACAAGAGAACATGCTTCTGCGTGGAGTGGGTATCAAATCCTAAGTTTAGGGATAGGTAGTAAATTGAGTCATTATGCACAAGGCAGTGAAATGTAGGTTGAATAGTAAATGGAGGGAAACGAAAGGGAAACTTTCCATCCGTTTCCGAAGAAAAAGTAAATGGAGGGTCAAATACGGAAAAGGAAGCGGCATTTTGAAAAAAACAAATGCAAACGGCAAAAGCATAAACGGAAACGGAAAAGAAAACGAGGGAGCCCTTTCCGACGAAAATGGAAACGGCAGAGGAAATTCCGGAAAAATAAATACGGAAAGTTTCCGGAAATATAACCTAGAAAGACCCATGCATTTAGCAGGCCTACATTTACACATGAAACCAGGCTTGGCCACGTATCAAGTCCACTAAGTACTCTAACCCTAATCAGTATAATTACGTGTGCATGCAGCTGTTAAACTATGTGAGTTACTTTATGTGAATTACCGCTTGTCGAAGTTAAGTGTTATATCTTGTTTTATTGTCTTTTTCTTTATGTGTGTCTTTTGGTCTACAAACCAAGGTTATGCCGCATTGTGTTGTGGAAAATATTCGTTTTCGTAACGTATCCGCTACGTATCCGTTCCGTATTCATATCCGATGATTTCCGTTTTCATATTTGTTTCCGGGGATTCCGATTCCATTTTCGATTCCGATAAGATAGAGGGAAACAAAAACGATAAAGCATGTTTCCGTCCGTTTCCGTTTCATTTTCAACACTAGGTAGTACCGCTACCCTATTGGCACCGGTCTCTGATACCGCTCTGGGATTACATGCCGATACGCCCACAGTACATAGTATGGTACCTTGACGGTACCTCGAGCGGAAGTATCGCTCCCAAGCGGTAGTTCTGTCATGGTACCGCTTTGGTACCATAACTATGAGTTACGGAACTTCCACCATGGTACCGGGTGGAGTCCGAGGCTCGCAGAGGCCATTCGGTACCTCAACAGTACCGGCAACGGTACTACCGCTTCGAGCCCACGTGGTAGATCTGTGGGTGGAATTCGAATCCAGAGTGGTACTACCGCTTTCCCAAGCGGTAGTACCGGTCGTGCGGGATCTGCACTTAATGGTTGGAATTGGGGGAGCCTATAAAAGGGCCCCTTCTTCTCCAGCTCAATTTTATCTCTTCTCTCTGTCCTCCATTGTTGTTGAGGTCAAACCTTGAGGATCTCCCCACCTACCCAATATCTCTTGCCCAAACTTTGAGGAGTGGTGGAGGAGGCCACCTGTTGTGGATATACTTCATAGGTATACCATCGACATGGTCCGATTCCGGCAAGCCCGTGTGGCCCACAGATAGTGGTGATGGCCTATGGCCCACCGGGCGGCCTAGTTGTTGTTAATCAAGATGGAAGATGTCCAGCCCAGGAACAAGGAACTGGATCCCAACCAACCTACTGACGTATCCAGATCCGAACCGACCTACTGAGGTAGTCGGATCCATGGAGGCCCATGGAGGTACCCGGATCCTTGAAGGTCTATGCCAGGAGTCAGATCCATGAAGGCCCATGAAGGATGCCGGATCCATGACGAAAAGTTAGGCATAGTTGGATCCTTGACGTACACGGCAATGTAATATTCCGTAGTTAGGCAACTTGTATTCCGGGTAGGACTCTCCATAGAAACCCTAGATCCAGGCGCCTATATAAGCCGGATCCTGGGAGCCCTTAGGGAAGATCTCGAGTTAGAGACAAGAAAACCACAACTCATTGTAACAACGCGAAAGAACCCACATAATTCCAGACAAGCAGCAGTAGGCCCTGTCTTCGAGCAGGTGTTCTGAAGCTGGGTAAATCGCGTACCACCATCCTATGGCCCCTACTTCTTCTCCCCCTCGTGAGGATCCCTCCTCCAGGGTACCGTCAATTAGGCAACGACAGTTGGCGCCCACCGTGGGGCTTGCGGCGTCAGGAGGCCAGAACCGGGAGGGTTCCGCCATGGGAAGCTACGATGAATCCATCGCTATGGGGCGTGTTCTTTACGCCGGGAACTTTCCGATCGTCCCGCAGGACGAGTGCTGGATTCCGGTAGGACAAACCCCGTCAAGTTCTTCATCATCCCAATCGGCGGGATACACATCTTCATCGGCGAGACCGTCGATTCGTACGGAAACGCATTGGTAAGTACTGCAGCTACGACCGCCACTGAGCTGGACGAAGCTGCAAAGATTCGATCTGAGTTGCTGGACCTTCCTAAGGAAGACTCTGCCTTAGATCTGAAAATTTCAAATTCTGATTTTGGTAGTCGGATCCGTACCTATATTTTGGTAGCTGGATCCATACCTATTTTTGGTTGCCGCATCCGCGCCTACATTTTTGGTAGTCGGATACGCACCTATATTTTTGGTTCCCGGATCCGCGCCTACGTTTTTGTAGTCGGATCCGCACCTATATTTTTGGTTGCCGGATCCGCGCCTACGTTTTTGGTAGTGGGATCCGCACCTATATTTTTGGTTGCCGGATCCGCGCCTACGTTTTTGGTAGTCGGATCCACACCTATATTTTGGTTGCCGGATCCGCGCCTATGTTTTTGGTAGTCAGATCTTTTCCATGATTATCCTCGCGCCCGTGAGAATATTGTACTATTTTTGTCGCCTAAGGCTCCAGTACGCTACAAAATTTCCGCCTTCGGCCGTTAGCTTAAGTTTTCTGGCCTACACGTTTTTTGTTGTTTATATGTGGATTCCTTATTAGTAACATTTCGGTACTTAAAGTCGGCCTCTGTTTCCAAGGTTCTTGATTGTTTCGCTATTAAGCGCTATCGCCTTAGCAGATGTTCTGTACTTAAAGTTTGCCGTCTCGCAAAAAGTTCCAGCATATAAACCAGAAGAACGGATAAACCAGCACTTGCTTAAAACATATAAATTGCATTAATTGTTCAAGATATACGAGTTTTTTCCGCCTTGACAGTTTTATGTTGTTCAACTGCTGCATAGTTTCAGCTTTAAAACATTTGTTCAAAGGCTATTTTTGTTCTACCTTACATTTGTTCTTTGAACATGATCAAAGTAACAATTTAATACAAATATGCTTTTATGTTTATGTATCAGGTACATGGGTCTTGATTCCGCTATGCTTAGCCGGAACCAACCCTCGGGGGCTGCGATATTGATCTTAAGTGAAAAGTGTGTTTCCTTTCGAGTATTAGTGCTGGAAATTTCCGCCTAGATGCTTGGGATTTACGCTATTCCTAAGTGACATATAAAGATAAAGCTACTCTAAGATCTCCAACCGGATTTTCGAGTAAATTCACCTTAGTGCTCGGGGGCTACATCGATGAATTTCTCTTTGGAGCAACAAGCCGAAATATTTCCACCTTGACGCTCGGGGGCTAAGTTTCTGAGAATCGAGTCTCCTTGGAGCAAGCCGACTCAACGCTTGGGGGCTACATATGGTTATGTCAAGAAAATTTTCTTGATGGAGAAAATCCGGCTAACTAGCCGGATCCATACATATATTTGGTAGCCGGATCCGCACCTAATTTTGGGTAGCCGGATCCGCACCTAATTTTTGGTAGATGGATCCGCACCTAATTTTTGGTAGCCAGATCCGCACCTGAATTTTGGTAGCCGGATCCGCACCTCAATTTTTGGTAGCCGGATCCGCACCTCAATTTTTGGTAGCTGGATCCGCACCTACATTATGGTAGTCGGATCCGCAACTATATTTTTGTAGTCGGATCCGGACCTATATTTTGGCTAGTCAGATCCGAACTACATTTGGCTAGTTGAATCGATACCGAAGATTACGTTGAATGGTATCTCCAAAGAATCTGACCATTGGATCATGAAGTTTCCGACCAATACTTGGTTGGAGATATGAAGTTTGGAGTCCTTCAAGATTCTCTATTATTCGTTCAAGCCAAAGGATGAAGATACATGCGCAAGCTGAGCTGGACGAAAGAATGGTGAATCTCGGAGAACTCCAGGGGCTACTATTGTGGATATACTTCATAGGTATACCATCGACATGGTCCGATTCCGGGAAGCCCGGGTGGCCCAAAGATAGTGGTGATGGCCTATGGCCCACCGGGCGGCCTAGTTGCTGTTAATCAAGATGGAAGATGTCCAGCCCAGGAACAAGGAGCCGGATCCCAACCAACCTACTGAATTTGCCGGATCCGAACTGACCTACTGAGGTAGTCAGATCCATGGAGGCCCATGGAGGTACCCGTATTGATGCAGCCCGACCTTCGGTCTTATCCGCATCATGGTCATCATCAAGAACTACGCTCAAGTCCGACGTCACAGAAGCATGGAAGAGGAGACGGAAGAAGGAGACGCGTCTAGGAAGGCCGGCACTACCACCACGGAGTGGCCGGCACTGCCACCCTGATCGACGCCGGAGGAAGATGGCACTGTCGCCATGCCTACGCCGACACCGCCGTCCCCACTACGAAGCCCATAAGCTGAACCATCCCACTATGCTCTTTGTATGCCTAAACTACCCCTCCTTAGTGGCTCCCTATATATAGGCTCCCACCTCCCCCTTCATTAGAGGAGAGTAGATGAACTAGAATTTGGCTCATGCCTCCACCATCCCTTTGGGATTAGGGAAACCCCCTCCTTAGATTATCATATCTATTGTATCAAAGCACTCCTTATATGATTAGTCTCTCACACTTGTGATTCTACCACCGGTCTCTCACTTGTGTGATTCCACCGATCGTATACCGATCTTCCTCTCGGGGATTCTACCGCGTGTCTCTCCCTTGAGAGATTCTATCGGGATAGTGGTTCGGGCTATCGGGAGTAAACCGGAATTGTATCAGGTTGGTGTGTGTTTGCGTGTGTTCATCGTGTTCATCGCCGTGTTCTTCGTGTTCTTCCTCTCCCCCCGCCTTTCCCTCGGTCAATTCGTGAGATCGGGCAACCCACGTCGCCTTAGGCCGCATCATATGGTATCAGAGCAAAGGTTGCCACGAATTTGACCCTCGAATCTCTCCAATTTCGCCCAAAAATTTTCTCCAAAAATTGCCTAAAAAAATAGCTCTAAAATTGATCTCCGAATTTGTTGCGTTTTTTGTGGTTTTGATCCACAGATCTGTGTTCTTAGTGGTTGATCTACATTCCCTGCAATTTTCGTGCTCCAATTCCTTCTAAATCGCTCGAAATCGACGATTTTCCTTCCGTTTTTTCGCTCCCGTGAGAAAAAAAAATCGAGCTGTTCTTCGTTGCCTGGTACTACCGGCCGGGCCTGCGTCTTCCTGCTCTGTTCAGCCGCCTGGCTCCGCCCGCTCCTAACCACAGCTTCCGGCCAACTCCTGCGCTCACCGCCGCCTGCCACCACTCCTCCGATCCAGCCAGGCCCCAGCTCGCCTCATCCACGCGCAAGCCTCATTTTCACCCAACTACTGCGTGCTGTCGCCCCGCGCGCCCTTGGCCACCACCGCCCTGCTAGCCCAGCTTCCAGCGCCCGCCGCCAAGCCCACGCTCACGCCCGCTCGGGCCTCAGAACAGCGGCCGCCGCCCTGCTCCCCTGAGCTCGCACGCGCGCCCGTAGAAATCAGGCCGGCCACCACCTCGCTTGCCTCGCACAGGCCACGCCCTGGCTGCCCATCCCGCGCGCCCGTCTACAGGCCTACCCCACGCGCTGCCGGCCGACCCAGCCGCCAACTGCCGCGCGCGTCTCCATTCCAGCTTCACCTCGCGCACGCTCCCGCTTGCAGCAGGCCGCCGCCGCATCTCCTTGGCCGCTCCTACGCGCACGCCCACCACTACCCCTGGTTTCAGCTCGTTTCAGAAAATTTTCTCGGACCGGACGTCACGCCGGGTCATCCGGTTGAAACCGGATCCAGACCGGGCGGCAACCGGACCGGAGCCAAACCGGGCTGCAGACCGGGTGGTCCGGCCCAGGATCCGGTCAAACCGGCCCCTGACCGGATTTCGCTATTTTGACTCCATTTTTTGCCCCAAATTTTGACAACTTTCCGGCACCCGTTTGACTCCCAATTTTAACAGCATCCCCCAAATACTCCACATAGCCCATCTCTAATTTTTGACGATTTTTGGAACCCAACTTTTGACCGCTCGTTTTGACCCAACTTTTCGGGCATTGACTTAATTTGCTCGGTTTCCGTTTTGGAGTGCAAGGATTGTCTACCAAGCGTCCGCGTCTACATCAACACCGCGGCGATACCTTCGGCACCCCGGATTCCGACGCAATTTCGACACCGCCATCGTCGACACCATCGCAAGTTCGTGTGCTTGACACCGCCTAACCTTTTCACTAGGTATAACTTGCCCCCTTACCCCTTGTAGCCCCGTTTCTTTCTTTGTGTACCTATCCCATTAAGAGTGGCTTTCCGAGCGTTGCGAAGCATTGCACAAGTGTCACGACCGTGAGAGGGTTTGTGTGTGTGCGTTGTGTTGAGCGAAGCTCCGAAGCAAGCTCGGTGTGAAAGATACATAAAAGAAGAAAAGTGTGACATATACATAGAGAAAAATAAAGCTTCTAAGCATAGAAAAAAGTGAAAAAAAAGAGAAAAGAAAAAGAAATAGAAAAAGAAGTGTGTGTCCACCGATACAAGAGAGTGCAAAGCTTGTGCGCACTAAGAGAGAAAAGAGAAGAGTGGCATTTGTGCAAATCTTGTTGCTTCCCTCTTATGCAACCGAGCTACCGTCTCTCTTGTGTTGGCGCGGCACCGAGCTTATAGTCTTCGTTAGGACCATCTTGTTACTTAGCTCACTTCCTTGGTCGCGCTAACCCCATTGTTCTCCTTTGTGTGTGTTTCCGTGTTTCCTTGACATAGATCACCACTTTTGACATTTGACTTTGGATCTTACCCACATTTGACAATAGACGTTTCCGTTGATCTTTTTCGTTTGCTATCCACTCCTTACCCACCACATATAGAGTTCTTAGCCTTTTGCGTGTGCTTTGAGTGTGTGTGTGAGTAACCCCGGTACAATTTTGACTTTGCTCTTGACTTGAACCATTTTTCCGATACTTTCTTGAAAGGTGGGATACTTGTGTAGCTTTCCTTCCACCACATACACATATACCTATCCTAGTGAGCCATATACATGATGACCCCACAAGAGCAAGCCGAGATGAGAGCATACTTCGCTGAGCTAGATGCTCGAGAAGCCCAAATGACACCCCAAGATAAAGCCGAGTGCAACGCATACTTCAAACACCTTGAGAGCAAGAGTGATACACACCATGAGCCGAGTGAGGATGTTTCGATTTCTAACAACTTAACCCCTACTCTGCTTGTGTTGTCTCCCTTTTTGCTAGGTTGCTCGGACATCGATGACGCCATTGCCATGGAGATGAGGGACTCCACTATATGTGAGATGAGCGACTCCACTATAAGTGAGATGAGTGCATCCACTATATGTGAGATTGAGAGCCACCACTTGGAGGGCATGAGTGATACACCGAGTGAGATGAGAGTGGTAGTTGATAGGTCATGTGAGGCCATTTCGAATTCTAACAACTTATCGTCTACCTCTAGTGTGTTTCCTTGTGTCGCATTAGGTACCATGGATGACGAGACACCAATCATGGAGAAGATGTACATGGTGCATGAAGATGATGATATCTCACCATGCTTGTTGCTTGAAGATGAACATGGAGGCCACATCGAGCCTACCTCTTCCACAACACCTACCTCATATGAGCGGGACTACAAAGGTACCTATATGGGTGTTGATGATGCCATGATCCCACTAGTGGACATGATGATTTGTGAGTGCTTGCATGAGTTGGATGATCCTATTGCTATGTCATATGCTTCTTTCACTTTCCCTTGTGATACTTGTGATACCACCATTGTTGATCATGTGGAAATAGTTGCTTGTGACAATTTGACCATGCCATGTTATGATACAAACTTGAACATGTTTTGTGCTACATGCTTGCAATATTCTCCCATTAATGCAACCAAAATATTGAACACTTGCTCTTTCCAATGCTTGGTTTGCAATGATGTTAATATGCTTGTGAATGAGATTGCCCCCATAGCTCTCTCACCTTTTGGAGACTTTGCATATATCCATGTTGAGCATGTTCCCATGTTTACTCCGCATATTCACCATCTCTATTATGTTGCTTGGCTTAATGCTAATGGTGATGTGCGAAAGAAATGGACCCCATAGCTCTCTCACCTTTTGGAGACTTTGCATATATCCATGTTGAGCATGTTCCCATGTTTACTCCGCATATTCACCATCTCTATTATGTTGCTTGGCTTAATGCTAATGGTGATGTGCGAAAGAAATGGACCATCATGATGGATGATGTGTTCATATACCATGCACACACGTTCTTTGCTTTGCCTATTGTGTGTGTAGGTACATGGAAGACAAGGTCAACCTCGATTGAGCACGAGTTGACCAAACGAGCTCTTGAGAGCATAATACAAGTAAGTACAAGATCGAACCTGGCTCTAATACCTTTCCCATGCTTTGCATTGAACATGCCGAACAATTTCTCTTTCTTATGGTTCTTTTGCAAGCATGATGATGTGATTCTTACCATTGGTGTTGCCACAAATATGCGGACCAATTTCTCTTTCCAATGGTTTGTGTGCACACATGTTGATGATATTTTGAACACTCTCCCTTATGTGTTTTTGCCAAATTCTCCTCTTGTTGCTTCAAGGATGTTGAACAATTTCTCTTTCCGATGCCTTGAGTGCAATAATGCACATGAGTTTCTACATGAGATGGACATCATAGTCGTCTCACAATTTGGAGCTTTTGTGTTTCCGCATTTGGAAGATGTTGAAATGAAGTTCTTACACATTGACCTTGCATATGCATTATTCTTGATATATTTGTGTTGTGCTAACGGTGTTGTGAACATAAATGGACATGTCGTTGATGATATGCTCCTCTATCACGCACACACATACTTTGCTTGGTCTTTGTTGTGTGAAGGTACACGCGACTTGTGGATGAGCGTTAATGAATGGGTTCAACCCCACACATCTACTACACAAGATCTCTCGATGAGAACACACCGGCATCTTGCTAAGGTGACCTCCTTCTACTTGAGCTCTCTTGCTAAATCCATTGAACTTTGGCTACGCTTTGATTGCTCCTTTGCTTTTCTTGTGCTATTGATAGGGCTCTTGACAAGTGAAGGGACATTCAAGCGTTGGTGTCATCTACCTCCTCTACACATTCATGAAGACTCATCGTCGAGGGCGACTCTTTTTCAAGTGGGGGAGATGATGTAGCCCGACCTTCGGTCTTATCCGCATCATGGTCATCATCAAGAACTACGCTCAAGTCCGACGTCACAGAAGCATGGAAGAGGAGACGGAAGAAGGAGACGCGTCTAGGAAGGCCGGCACTACCACCACGGAGTGGCCGGCACTGCCACCCTGATCGACGCCGGAGGAAGACGGCACTGTCGCCATGCCTACGCCGACACCGCCGTCCCCACTACGAAGCCCATAAGCTGAACCATCCCACTATGCTCTTTGTATGCCTAAACTACCCCTCCTTGGTGGCTCCCTATATATAGGCTCCCACCTCCCCCTTCATTAGAGGAGAGTAGATGAACTAGAATTTGGCTCATGCCTCCACCATCCCTTTGGGATTAGGGAAACCCCCTCCTTAGATTATCATATCTATTGTATCAAGGCACTCCTTATATGATTAGTCTCTCACACTTGTGATTCTACCACCGGTCTCTCACTTGTGTGATTCCACCGATCGTATACCGATCTTCCTCTCGGGGATTCTACCGCGTGTCTCTCCCTTGAGAGATTCTATCGGGATAGTGGTTCGGGCTATCGGGAGTAAACCGGAATTGTATCGGGTTGGTGTGTGTTTGCGTGTGTTCATCGTGTTCATCGCCGTGTTCTTCGTGTTCTTCCTCTCCCCCGCCTTTCCCTCGGTCAATTCGTGAGATCGGGCAACCCACGTCGCCTTAGGCCGCATCACGTATCCTTGAAGGTCTATGCCAGGAGTCAGATCCATGAAGGCCCATGAAGGAAGCCGGATCCATGACGACAAGTTATGCATAGTTGGATCCTTGACGTACACGACAAGGTAATATTCCGTAGTTAGGCAACTTGTATTCCGGGTCGGACTCTCCATACAAACCCTAGATTCGGGCGCCTATATAAGCTGGATCCTAGGAGCCCTTAGGGCAGATCTCGAGTTAGAGACGAGACAACCACAACTCATTGTAACAACGCGAAAGTGCCCACATAATTCCATAGAAGCAGTAGGCCCTGTCTTCGAGCAGGTGTTCCGAAGCAGGGTAAATCACGTACCACCGTCCCAAGGACTCTCCGCCCTATGGCCCCTACTTCTTCCCCCCCTCGTGAGGATCCCTCCTCCAGGGTACCGTCTATTAGGAAACGACTCCACCGATCTATAGTTCTACCAAGATTGATTTCACCAATATCATCTAGTCCTTAGTTGATCTTGGAGTTAGGATTCCTATGGTGGGATCTTGGTGTCGGGGGGAAGACCCCGGGTAGGGCAAAGGACTGAGAACAACCGGCTCAAGGCCTGTCGGCCCGCGGCAAAGGCCAGATGAGGAGCACCCGGCTGGAGCCGTGGCCGGCTGCCTTGGGAGCCGGCTGGTTCAAAGTCCACGCTGGCCTGGCCGCAGCCGTCTGCGCTGTGGCTGGGCCGGCTTCAATTTGTCATATCCGGCTTGGTTTGTATCTTCCTGACATGGTCCGGGTTGGTGAGGCTTGCAGGAGAAGGAACTGGAAAGGTAGTCCGGCTCCTAAAGTCCACGATGATCTCACCTTCCGTAAAGGGCGGGGCACTGTAGAGCAACAGTGCCTCCGCCGGATAGGGCATCCTCGCGCCGTATGGCTATAGGTCATGATGGCGACAGGGACACCTCCTCTCCATACCGCTGACTTTCGGCAGGCGACAAGACAGGGCTTGCACGTCCAACGGCTCCTGACAACGGCGCCTCGGGAAGGAGCGGGAAGCCAGAGCCGGCCAGCCGGCCAGTAGGTCATAGGGACTTCTATGTAAACTGCCAGCGCCTATATAAGCTGCACTACCCCCTCTCATGCAGGGGATCGATCACTTCTTACTCATTCTAGTCTTAGCGATGCCCTGTGAGAGAGACCATCGTCTTCCTTAGCCTCCCAGGAGCAGCCGGATACAGCTCTAGGAGCACCATTGTACTGTGATATCATCATATACACTCATAGCAGGAGTAGAGGTGTTACCTCCATCGGAGGGCCTCGAACCTGGGTACGTCGCCGTGTCGCTCGTGCCCATACCCGCATCCGGATACCGCCGTAGTCCATACTAGGAACCACTCTCTTTAGCCATCCTATGGCATATGCCGTGACGATACCACGACATTTGGCGCCCACCGTGGGGCCTTCAGCGTCTGCGGCCGGTGTCTTCATCCGGACGGGCCTCACCATCACCACCGACAAGAGAGTCGCTCCAGGCTTGATCTGGAGATTTGGCTCCCTCGACTGCGTCAGCGACAACGCTGGCTGCTTCGCCGACAGGCCATTCCCTATCGACGGCAGCGTCATCTCCTTCGGTGGCCACGATGTCTATGTCGCAACCGTCGCACCGCCGCGCAACCCGCGGCAGGTGCTGCGCTGTGCAAGCCCTCCCCCAGGAGCCGGCGTCAGCAGCGTTCCCGCCAGCCCCTGCGTCGTGCAAGTCATGACGGTTGGCGAGGAGCAGCCCACCAAGTCCACGCGCGTTCGCGGCCCCAACCTCGAGCGCAACATCGACCCCCACGTGTCCGGCTCGGGCCCAAAGCAGCCCGCGCCACCATCCCGGCTGGAAGAAGTCCGGGCCAAGCTGAGCTCCCCGCTCACCGCAGGCGGCGACCCCACTGCCGTCGAGGCGGATCTGGAGGCGCATCGCCAACTCCTCCTCAAGCAAGCCGACGAGCTGGCCACTGCCAAGCGCCAGCTGGATATCACCCGGCGCGAGTACGACCGCGCCCATGGCTTCACGCCAGGCGGCAACAACCCCAGCCGAGCCGGCTTGATTCGCCGGAGAGGAGGCGGCCTAGGCGCCGAAATCGACCGCGATGGCGCGGAAGCGCCGGCTCCATCCACGTAGCTACCCGTCTACAACACCCCCGACAAGAACATGCTCGCAGCCGAAGCCGCTGCGGAAGAGCTGAGCCTCCTCGACGGAGAAGAGCTGCGCCGCCAGACGAAGCGGGTGGCTGAGCTGTGTCGTGCCACAGCCGAACAGGCAAGGGACCCCAGGTATGCCAGCGCTCCCAGAGCACGTTCGTGCTGCTGTAGTCAACAGCAAGGACGACCCCAGGGACACAGCCGAATCCTCCTCGCCAGCGCCAAGCCGGCGCCGAGACTCCCGCAGATGCTCGACTCGCAGTGCAAGTACCACAGAGGCAAGAACCCCTCCAACCACACCACCCGCGACTGCCACTTCACGAAGCGGCTGACAAGCGGCGAACCGCTCCCACCTCCGCCCCCGCCTCCTCCAGCCGGCGGGCCGGGTGGCCAAGCCGGCGCAGAGAACGCCAACCTCGAGCACCATGAGGCTAACCAAGTGCAGCATGGCCGCTACCTGGCCGAGGATGCTACCTACATCATCTTCACCTCCGAGCCCGAGGACAAGACGAGCCAGCAGAGCCGTTCCCTCGAGGTCAACGTGGTCATACCGCCGGTCCCCTAGTACCTAAACTGGTCAGAGCAGGCCATCACTTTTGATCGCCGCGACACACCGGCTGTCCTTCCGAATCCGGGCAGCTATGCCATGGTCTTTGATCCCACCATTGGCACAACCCAGCACAGCGTGCGCTTCTCGCGCGTCCTCATTGATGGGGGCAGCAGCATCAACATCCTCTACCGCGACACCGCCCGCAAGCTGGGCATCCAATAGGCCGAGTTGCGTCCCACTCCCACCGTCTTCCATGGCATCGTGCCAGGCCACTGCCGCCAGCCGATCGGCCGGATCACGCTGGAGGTGATGTTCGGGAAGCCGGATCACTTCCGCACCGAGAAGATCGAGTTCGAGGTGGTGGACCTCGTCAGTCCCTACCACGCGCTCCTGGGCAGGCCGACCCTGACCAAGTTCATGGTGGTGCCCCACTATGGGTACCTGAAGATGAAGCTGCCTGGTCCAAAAGGGGTCATCACCGTAGCCGGCGACTATCGCCGCTCCATGGACTGCGCCACGCAGAGCTCCAAGATGGCCCAGACGCTGGTCATCGCCACCGAGAAGCAGCTCATCCACAACGCTGTCGCCTTGGCCAAGGCCGCGCAGACGGACATGCCGGCTGTAGGCAACCCGGCTGGGACGACTCACTTCCAGCCGGCCAACAACACCAAGAAGATCCTGCTGGGCCCGGCGCAGTCGGACAAGTACGTCACCATCGATGCCGGCTTGAACAACAAATAGGAAAGCGAGCTCACCAGCTTCCTCCGTGAGAATCGGGACATCTTCGCATGGTCTCCAAGGGACATGCCGGGTGTACCGAGGGAGTTGGCTGAGCACCACCTCCACGTCAGGCCTGAAGCCAAGCCGGTGAAGCAGCCCCTCAGGCGCTTCGCCGAAGAAAGAAGGAAGGCCATCGGTGAAGAAACCGCCCGGCTGCTAGCAGCCGGCTTCATCATGGAAGTACTGCACCCGGACTGGTTGGCAAACCCGGTCCTGGTCCTGAAGAAGAACGGCTCCTGGCTCATGTGTATCGACTACACCAGCCTAAACAAGGCGTGCCCGAAGGACCCCTTCCCCCTGCTGCGCATAGATCAAGTCATAGATTCGACTGCCGGCTGTGAACTGTTGTCTTTCCTAGACGCCTATTCAGGCTACCACCAGATTCCTTTGAATCTGGATGATCAAATAAATACTTCGTTCATTACCCTGTATGGGGCTTATTGCTATACGACTATGCCATTCGGCTTGAAAAATGCAGGCGCCACCTACCAAAGGTGCATGCAAAAATGCTTGCAGGATCAAATCGGCAGAAATGTTCACGCATATGTGGATGATGTCGTTGTAAAAACCAAGGAGACGACTACCCTCCTTGACAATCTGAGAGAAACCTTCACCAATCTGCGAAGATTCCGGATGAAGCTCAACCCGGCCAAGTGCACGTTCGGTGTGCCATCCGGCCAACTCCTCGGCTACCTCGTCTCTCAGCGAGGGATCGAAGCCAACCCGGAGAAGATCAGTGCCCTGGAGAAGATGGAACTGCCGCAGTGCCTCAAGGACGTCCAGAAGTTCACCGGTTGCCTGGCCTCCTTGAGCCGCTTCGTCAGCCGGCTGGGGGAGAAGGCACTGCCCCTGTACCAGTTGCTCAAGAAGTCGGACAAATTCGTCTGGTCACCGCAGGCAGATGAAGCCTTTTGTGACTTAAAGCGCATGCTCTCAACCGCACCCGTCCTCGCATCGCCGGCTTCAATGGAGCCGATGCTGTTATACATCGCTGCCGCCAACCGAGTGGTTAGCGTTGTCCTGGTGGTGGAGCGCAAAGAAGCCGGCAGAGAGCAGCCGGTTCAGCGCCCAATCTACTACCTCAGCGAGGTGCTTTCCCAGTAGAAGCAGAACTACCCCCACTACCAGAAGGTCACCTATGGCGTGTACATGGCGGCCAAGAAGCTCAAGCACTACTTCCAAGAGCACCCCATCAAGGTGGTTGCCACGGCACCCCTGGCGGAGATCATCGGTAGCAAAGACGCCAATGGCCGGGTTGCCAAGTGGGCCCTAGAGCTAGCCGCCCACACCATCCTCTACGAGCCACGCACGGCCATCAAGTCGCAGATCCTCGCGGACTTCTTCGTCGTCTGGGCCGAGATGCAATACCTGACTCCACACACTGGAAGCTGCACTTCGACGGCTCGAAGATGCGCAACGGCTTGGGAGCCGGCATCGTCATCACCTCTCCCAAGGTAGACCGGCTGGACTACGTCCTGCAGATCCACTTCGCCGCATCCAATAATGTGGCGGAGTACGAAGCGCTCATCCATGGGCTGGAGCTGGCCAAGGAGATAGGCATGCGTCGCATTCTTTGCTTCGGCGACTCCGACTTGGTTATACAGCAAGCATATGGCGACTGGGACGCGAAGGACGCCAACATGGCCGCATACCGCTTCCACGTCCAGCAGCTATCCGGCTTCTTTGATGGCTGCGAATTCCACCATGTGCCACGAGCAAACAACGAGGCGGCTGACGCCCTATCCAAGATTGGCTCAACCTGGAAGGCAATCCCGCCAGGCGTCGCCCTGGCGCACCTGAAGAAGCCGTCCATCACACCGTCACCGGACTCGGATTCCATATTCGTACCGGCTGACCCGGGGGCTGCTCAGCCGAACCCGGGGGCTTCATCGCCCAAGTCGGGGGCTTCAAAGCCGAACCCGCCGGCTTCACAGCCGAACCCGGGGGCTTCTCAGTCCAACCCGGGGGCTTAAGAGCCAAACTCGGGGGCTTCAAAGCTAAACCCGCCGGCTTCAAAGCCAAACCCGGCGACCACGCAGTCGAATCCGGAATCTCCCACGCAGGAGGCCCTGTTGGTCAGCGTATTCGAAATAAGATGCGTACCTTCATGGGCGCAAGATTTCCTCTCCTAACTCACCGACAGTGTGCTGCCTAATGACAGAGTCCAGGCCAGGCAGATTGAGAGAAGGGCCAAAGCCTATACCATCATCAACCACCAGCTGTACAAACGCTCTGTAAGTGGGGTGTTCCAGCGGTGTGTCGAGCCGGCTGAAGGGATTGAGCTCCTACGGGAAATCCATCAGGGAGAGTGCGGCCACCATGCCTCCTCCAGAGCCATAGTGGCCAAAGCCTTCCGGCACGGTTTTTACTGGCCGATTGCGCTCAGAGACGCAGAAGAACTGGTGAAGAAGCGCAACGGCTGCCAGCGCTTCGCCAAGAAGAGACACTCACCGGCTTCCGCCTTGAAAACCATCCCCATCACCTGGCCATTTGCCGTATGGGGCTTGGATATGGTGGGCCCGTTCAGAACCGCGCGAGGCGGCATGACACACCTCTTGGTGATGATTGATAAATTCACCAAGTGGATCGAAGCCAAGCCGATCAAGAAGCTGGACGGCTCCACAGCCGTCACATTCCTCAAGGAAATAATCGTGAGATACGGCTACCCCCACAGCATCATCACCGACAACGGCAGCAACTTCGCCCGAGGCATCTTCTCTCACTATTGCGAGGAAATGGGGATCCGAATGGACCTAGCACCTGTGGCGCATCTGGAGTCCAATGGACAAGTGGAGAAGGCCAACGGCTTGATCCTAGCCGGCATCCGGCCCCGGCTGGTGGAGCTGCTCGAGCGAGCAGCCGGCTGCTGGATTGAAGAGCTGCCCAATGTACTGTGGAGCCTGCGTACAACGCCAAACCGCTCTGTCGGCTACACACCTTTCTTCCTCGTGTACGGAGCCAAAACTGTCCTGCCGACTGATATCGAGCACGACGCGCCAAGGATCAAGCTCTACACAGAAGCTGAAGCCAAAGAAGCTCGTGAAGATGGAGTCGACCTAGTCGAAGAGGCCCGACTGCTGGCCGTGTACAGATCTACCATTTACCAGCAAAGCCTCCGACGCTATCACAGCCGGAAGGTCCAGCCCTTAGCATTCCGAGAAGGAGACCTAGTGCTCCGGCTGATCCAACGGACAACCGGACAGCATAAACTGTCATCCCCATGGGAGGGTCACTTCATCGTGAGCAAGGCGGTAGGCAATGATTCCTACTATCTCATAGATGCCCAAGAGGCTAAGAAAAACAAGGCGAACAAAACTGACGAAGAGACTAAACGTCCCTGGAATGTCAACTTGCTTCGCCCATTTTATACTTGAGAGCAGGAATGTATGTATCACTTGTACTCCTTTTGTAAGCTATGAAAAAGCAAGCGCCAAGAGCGCCGATTTCGACAAGTTTTTCGCGTATTCCACCTTGTTTTCGCCGATTGGCTAACACCCTCTCACGCGGCCGGCTCAGTACCGTGATCCGGTTTCCCGACAGCCGGCTTCCGATCCAGCTACAGACCGCAACCCGGCTGTCAGGCTGGCGGAAGTAAGTGCTTAGGGAGCCGGCATGCGAAAGATGGCTAAGGGAAAGAGTGAAGGCGAATTGATTCTTGCACAACTCTTCATAAAAGTGCCGGATTGCCGAACTCGGCTTGTTCGACTGAAATACTGTCGGCCTCACCCAGCGGCACGCTCTTGATCCGGCGACGGAGCGCAAGTCGGACGTACGATCGGCAAGGGCAAAGCCAAAGAGTGGGGCGGATGGGAAAAAGCGAACAAGCTGGAAGAAAGCAAACCGGCACACAAATGATTAACAAACACATTAAAGTGTGCCTTAATAAAAGGATAATAATATTCGTACATATGCACCCGGCATTCCGGGGATTTAACGAACTGTTTGGCAAAAGCAATGCTACAGGCAGGTACATCTAAGCGCCGGCTGGATCAGGACCAGCCGGAGGAGCGTTTGCAGAGCCGGCCGCCGGGTCCGTCTCAGGCGTATCCTCCGCCTCCTCATCTTCCGCCTCCTCCTCCTCGTCATCAGACGGCGGGTTCGGATCCTCGATAAAGATGCCCTTGTCGACGAAGTCGGCAATTGCGCAGGCTCGAGCAAGCCGGGCGGTCTTGCTTTCCGCCGGGAGCTTTTCCTCCACGTCGGCTCATCGGTACTCCAGCTGGTCAAGGCTGACCTCGTTGTACCAGGAGAGCACGAAGGAAAGAGCCATGTCGGCTCCAGCACGCGCGGCGGACTCCTTCCAGTCGAGGAAGCGGTCGGGCGCCTTGTCAAGCCAGGTGATGAGGTTGGCGAGGTCCTTCGGTAGCGTCTCCGTTGGCCATAGCAGCCGGATCAGCTCTTCCGCCGCCTTCCGGAGCTCCCAGCCGAGCATCGTAATCGGCGCGACGCGGGTGGCCATGGATGCCAGATAGTCCTCCATGGAGAAGCAGTCGGAGCTTCCCTCGCCGGTCTCCCGCCTCCGGGCATCTCGCGCCTCGCTGACTGCTGCTAGTGCCGCCGCTTGCTCCTCGGGGAAGGCCGCTGCAAAGAAGAAGCATGTTAAAAGCCTCTCGAAGCCGGGAAAAAGACAGAAAAATGCAAGATTTCGAAGTCCAAAAGTAAGACTGGCGGTAGCCGGCAAGAACCGACTGCCCCCAGCGTGAAGATGGAGATTCCGAAGTCTAAAAAGTAAGACTGGCGGCAGCCGGCAAGAACCGACTGCCCCCAGCCTGAAGATGGAGATTTCGAAGTCCAGAAGTAAAACTGGCGGCAGCCGGCAAGAACTGACTGCCCCCAGCCTGAAGATGGAGATTTCGAAGTTTCAAGAGAAAGACTGGCGACAGCCGGCAAGAACCGCCTGCCCCCAGCCTGAAGATAGAGATATCGAAAAATAAGAGTTTCAGCCGCCGGCTGCCAACCTGAGCCGGCAGCCAACAGCCGAAAGCCGGCAAAGGGAAAGGAAGAAAAAGAAAGACTCACCCGCCAAGCCGCAGTCGAGCGCGCTAATCTCCTCCACCAACCGCTTGGTGGTGGCCGACAACTCGTTGGACTTGGTAGTCACCTCGTCCCGGAGTTGCAGCCGCTGCCGGTCCACCTCCTCCAGCCGCTTGCGCAGGCTCTCCACCTTCTCCTCCTCGGCCTGTTTGAGGGTGGTGATTTCTTTGAGGTGGTTGGCCTCAAGCCGGCGCAGTCGCACCAGCTCCCCCTCGGCCAACTTCACCTTGGCGATAGCAGCCCGGCCCGCCTCCTCGCTTTCGGCGCATTGGGCGCGGGCGGCCCAAAGATCCGCCTCCAGCTGCGGGACCCGGGCGGCGACAGCTGCAAGTCAACAAAAGAAGCCGTCAGCCGTATGAAACCAGAGGAAGAAAAAGCAAAGTCAAAAGGAAGAAAGGCCTACCCTTGGTGGCCTCCAGCTCGCGAGCCAAGCCGTCTCGCTCGATCTTGGCCTTGTGGTAGCTGGCCACGAGCTGGTTGTACAAGACGGTCCGTCTCTCCGAGACCATCTGAGAAAAACACAAAGTTAGACGTCTAGGCGAAACCCGGACCGGCTCCAAGCAGCCGGCCCATGCCTCGGAGGGCTACCAGGATAACAACAAATTGTGAAAAATAACAGAAAGATAAAACACCTACCTTGTCGGCCTCCTCCAGCCGCGCCAGGTGGGCGTCGGTCTCGGCGGCTTTGGTCTTGAGGTGGGCGCGGAAGCCAGAGAAGGACATGTTCATGGGCGCCACGCCTGGACGCCCATCCCGGTTGGACACCTCGCAGGCATCCGCCTGGTGCCATGCCTTCTCCATAGTGCCGGCCGAGCCGAGGCTGGAGTCGGAGGCGGACACCACGTTCAGCAGTCGGGCGCCCTTGGCCACATGAAGACCTTGAGGCGGCCCCGTCGGGCCCTCCGTCCTCACCAATGCCCGAGCATCGGCCTCGCTCGAGCGCGCTGGCTCCTCCCTGGCCGGCTCCTCCCTGGCCGGCTCCTCCCTCGTCGGCTCCGAGGATGGAGGCGGCACGGTTGAAGCAGTCGGCTCGGTTGGGACCGCTGACCCTGGCGCCTGCGGTGCCCCCTCCGGGCTCTCATCTAGCACGACGACGTTGGGCGCAGCCCCGCCAACTCCAGACACAGGCGGCACAGCCCCGCCAGCTCCGGCCCCGCCGGGTGCACCTCTGCCGGCTCCGCCCGCAGGCTCCAGAAGCCGAGTGCGGCGCGGGAAGAGATCGTCAAGAGTGGGCTGGCCAGAGCGGCGAGCCGGCTCACCCTGAGCGCCGGAGCTAGGCGCCGTAGGAGAAGGTGCAGCTGAAGAAGACGCCCCCGCGGAAGGAGGCGTAACCACAGGCGATACGATAAGGGGTGGCGTGCGCGCACGCGATGTAGGCTGCGGCGTCGGCTCCCTCCTCGGTCGCGGAGCGGGCAGCACGACGCGGGAAGCCGGCCGAGAACCGCCGCCCTTGGAAAATTTTATAGCAGCCCTAGTCGGCCAAACAAGAAAAGATAAACAAGAAAAGGAAGGAAAGAAAATGAATCAAACAGCAAGTAAGGGAAACTCACCCGGCCGTCTCTGGAACCTTCTTGGGTCCCTGCCGGCGCTGCTTCTTCACCTTCGCCTCCAGCGCGGCCGTGGACCGCTCGCTGGCCCGCTTCTTCCCCTTGGGCACGGACGAGGAAGTCGCCGAGGCGTAAGGCGGCCTCGCGGCCAACGGCACCGCTGGGATCGGTGAGGTGGCGGACGACGCCGGCTCGTCCTCATCCTGCTACTCTGGAGAAGGCGCGTGCCTGCAGAGGCAGCACCCGGCGGTCGGCGTAGGTGCAGAGGAGGTCCTCGGCGCACAGCCGGCCCTCCGTGACACAACCCTGCAGGAAGTCCCAGAGGAGGTTTACCTCAGCGTCCGGGTTCGACGACTTGGCGTTGTGGCCCCAGTTGATCCGGCCGACTAGCGGTGCCGGGTTGTACTCCGGCACGTTGAGCCGGTCGAACACCGGGTTCTCGCTCCGCACGTAGAAGAAGGACATCTGCCACTTCTTCACCGAGTCCACAATCGGGATCTTCGGGAAGGGCGTGCCCATGCGGTAGTAGATTGAGGCGGCACCACAGGCCCGCAGCTGGCCGTCTGTGGTCTGCGTCTTCAAGAAGAAGAGCCGGCTCCAGAAATCGATGTCCGGCCACAAGCCGGCGTAGCCGTTCATGAAGGCCACATAGCAGCTCAGCAGGACGCAAGCGTTGGCCGGCAGGTGGTGCGGCTGCAGGCTGAAGAAGTCGAGGAAGCGGCGAAAGAAGGGCGAAGCCGGCAGGCCCAGCCCTCAGTCGAAGTGCGCTCCGAAGACCACACGTTTGCCGGGCTCTGGGGCCGGCTCCACCTCGTCGCCGGGTGCCCGTGTGATCACCCCCGGCGGGATCCGGCGAAGGCGCACGAGGTGCTCGGTGTCATCCTCCTTCATGTACGAGCCCTCCCAAGAGCCGCTCGGAGGGGCCATCGCCGTAGAGGAAGAAGAAGAAGAAGACCACGAAAGTGCGAATGACGAGGAAGAACCGCGAGATGGCGGCGACGGCGGCGACGGAGAGCGTACCGTCGAAAAGCGAGGACCCGTGGCGACGGCGCGGCGTGTGGACGACGGCGGAATGGCGGAGGAGCGTGGCCGCGCTTGTTCGCCGGAGTTCGCCATGAGGTCGCCGGAGAAACTGAGGAGGCGCGAGGAGCTTGCACGAGCGGGAGAGAGAAGGCTTGGGTGCGGGAGCGAAGTGGGCGAAGTGGCCGCTTCGGTACCGCCCCAGGGCATTTATAGCCGCCTGCTCCGCACGGTGCGCCGCCACGTGGTGATCGTGTGCCACGATCGAGGATTAACTGTGCCGTAACTGCGCCCACTACCGCTGCAGTTACTGGAAACGGCCACACCGCGTCGCCCACGACCACAAAGGATCCGGAAGGGACAGCGATGTGACCAGACGAAACGGCCGCTGTAGCGAAGTCAGAAGCCATCAAGTCGGGCGCAGGGCCCGAGGCGGAGGAGACTCCGGCGCGCCCAAGCCGCAGCCGGACGTTTTCCTCCAACTCGGCCTAAAAACTTCTCAAACAAGGCGGAACAGCCTCCAGCGATTGGAATATTAAAAATCCACACAACGAAGTGGCGTCCGGCTTGAGAGTAGCCGGAGGGAGCAAGCCGGAAGAGGGCGCAGCCGGCTGAACGGAAATTCTCAGCCGGCCCCTTGGGTGCTTCTCAGAGAACAATCCACGAGATCAGAGACTAAGGGTCAGGGAAACCTGCCTAGGTCCTTATTTACGCAGGGCCTTGCCAGCTTCAGGGGCTAATGTCGGGGGGAAGACCCCGGGTAGGGAAAAGGACTGAGAACAACCGGCTCAAGGCCTGTCGGCCCACGGCAAAGGCCGGCTGAGGAGTAGCCGGCTGGAGCCGTGGCCGGCTGCCTTGGGACCCGGCTGGTTCAAAGTCCACGCTGGCCTGGCCGCAGCCGACTGCGCTGTGGCTGGGCCGGCTTCAATTTGTCATATCCGGCTTGGTTTGTATCTTCCTGACATGGTCCGGGTTGGTGAGGCTTGCAGGAGAAGGAACTGGAAAGGTAGTCCGGCTCCTAAAGTCCACGATGATCTCACCTTCCGTAAAGGGCGGGGCACTGTAGAGCAACAGTGCCTCCGCCGGACAGGGCATCATGGCGATGTACGGCTACAGGTCATGATGGCGACAGGGACACCTCCTCTCCATACCGCTGACTTCCGGCAGGCGACAAGACAGGGCTTGCACGTCCAACGGCTCCTAACAACGGTGCCTCGGGAAGGAGCGGGAAGCCGGAGACGGCCAGCCGGCCAGTAGGTCATAGTTCTATGTAAAGTGCCAGCGCCTATATAAGTTGCACTACCCCCTCTCATGCAGGGGATCGATCACTTCTTACTCATTCTAGTCTTAGCGCTGCCCTGTGAGAGAGACCATCGTCTTCCTTAGCCTCCCAGGAGCAGCCGGATATAGCTCTAGGAGCACCATTGTACTGTGATATCATCATATACACTCATAGCAGAAGTAGAGGTGTTACCTCCATCGGAGGGTCTCGAACCTGGGTACGTCGCCGTGTCGCTCGTGCCCATACCCGCATCCGGATACCGCCGTAGTCCATACTAGGAACCACTCTCTTTAGCCATCCTATGGCATATGCCGTGACGATACCACGACACTTGGAGGAAGTGCTCCTATGGAGGCTAGCTTGGAGTTTTTCTATCCCCATAGGGTGTGGGAGCCTCCGGTGTTTGTGGAGCTCGCCCCAACCTTGTGAAGGAACCGCCGCCTCGACCGACTACTTAGTGGAGGAGGAGAAGCTCCTTCGTGAGGCTTTCTCAAGGAACAAGGTGAGGCCTGTGTAGCCGCCTAGCCTTCATGGTTAGCACCTCCTCAATGCAGAGGTACTCCCTTTTGGGGGAGGAACTGCGGGAAACAAACCTCGCCTTGTCTCCGTGCCCCCGGTTGTTTTGCTCCCTCTCTTTACTACCTTGTTCGGTCCTTTTTCTTGTTGCACTAACCTAGGATCATACTAGGAACACCCCTATCACCAAAGTTACCACCTTTACTTCCGCATCGCATTAAAACTGAAAAAGACATAAAAATTGTATAGCGACCATTCACCCCCTCTTGTTCGCTATGATCCATTCAATTGGTATCAGAGCCAGGTTTTCTTGCTTGGGCTTTACCGCCTAAGAAATGGCCCAACAAGAGGTGCTTTTGAATGCATCCCTTCAAGGTGGGAAACCACCTCCACCATCGAACTCCGATAGCACAACGACTACTTTGGATGACCTCAAGAAATTGGACTCATCCATCGTAAGCCAAATGAAGGCTATGCTGATGGAGTTGATTGCTCCAAAACCAACCCCCGCTATAGATCCTAAGGCCAGTGCTGAGGTTCCCCCACCACAAGTTAATCAATTTCCTCTTGTTGATTTTGTCGAGCAATCAACAAAAATCCCTCAAGAGGGGGAACTTGGGGATGTCGGCATTTCATCAAAAGGGAAGGAGGAGCCACCGGTTGCGGAACATTTAAGGGGTTATCATACGATGCCACCACCAAGTGATTACACCATAAATGTTCCAATTCCTATGCCACATATCTTGTCTCATGGTTCACCACCGCTACTTGAATCCAATAGCTTTGAAAATTGGCAGTTCTTAATGCGTTCTCATGTGCGCAGCGCATCCACCGAGCTATGGCGGATCATCGAGGAAGGTTACTCACCACAAGATCCAAGAAGCTTGACAAGGAGAGAAGTGGTGGACGACCAACTCAACGCCACCGCCATCAACATGATCCACATTACCGTCACACCCAAGGACCGCGCTCACATTCGCTCACTCAAGACCGCCAAGGAAGCATGGGATAAACTCGACAAGCTCTTCCTCGGAAATGAGAGCATTCAAAGCTCTCATTTCGATGAAGTGAACAACATGGCCGACAACTTCGTCATGATTGAAGGAGAATCCCTCGAAGACATGTATCGGCGCCTCATCGCTCTTGCCGTACAAATGCAAGATCTTGGAGCAAATTTTACGGATGACAATTGGATCAAGCGAAAGTTCTACAACGCTCTCCTCCCTTATGAGGAAGTCAAGTTTACGGCCATCCACCAAAATGGAGTAAATGACAAAAAAACTACCACAATTGTGACATCGGTGACACAGAACTACCAAATGGGACGTGTTTGTCACATGACTACCAGGTTTGGGGCACGCCCGCGACGCGGAGCACTGATTTCGTTATTTAGACGCGCTAAACCGTTTTCTAACTATTCAAGCCCACTTGTCAGGACGACGTGGCAGGTGAAAACCTAACTGCTATTTAATTTTGCAAAAACAACCTCAAAATATATTTTTTATCGCACACATATTCAATTTCCAAACAGAAGAAAATAAGACAAAGAAAAATAAAGTCTTCTCCTTCCTGCCATCCCACCCAAACTAGGCTGCCGGTGCGCCACGCGCGTCAGCCGACGCCGGTGCGCCAGGACGTCGCCGTCGCCGATGCGCCAGGACGTCGCCGCCGATGCGCCAGTACGCCGCCAGTGCGTCCAGTCCACGGTCATCCAGCTCCCTCGCGCCTGGGGCGCAGCGCCGCCGCCAAGTCCTTCACGGGCGTCGCCGGTTCGATGGCTAGAAGTGCTCTGCCCGATGGCGACCGCTGTAGCCGCGCTCGCCCTCCCCCTTTTCCCCGCTGCCTCTATCGAGGAGGGTCATATCCGCAGCCCATCCGACTCAGCCTGGGCCACCGCCGTCGAGGGAGATGGGGGCACCGCCTAGGCCGCCGCCCCGTGCTATTCCCTCGCCATCGATCCCCCATGTGCCATTCCTCACCCGCCTGCACTTCCTACTGCCGCTGCGAGGAAGAACTAGGGAGCCACCGCGAGCAGGGGATAAGGGTCGCCGGCAGGTCTGCGTCGTACTGCGTATCTCCGACGAGCGCCTCTATGTCTCTCCGAAGAGCGCCGTCGCGTCGTACTGCCGTTGTGCCTGGCTTTCTCTTGGTTCAACATAGATGGGACGAGGAAGAAGTTCATTTGTACTTGATTGCTTTTGGGGAAAAGGAGATAGGGGTTTTCTATAAAGTTAGCAAAAAAAAGTCATTTGATTTTGCCACATAGGACCTGACAGTGGGTCCCGGCTGTCAGAAACTTGATTAAGACACGTAAATTGGAAAATCAGTGCTCCGCGTCGCGGGCGTGCCCCAAACCTGGTAGTCATGTGACAAATGCGTCCCATTTGGTAGTTCTGTGTCACCGTTGTCACAATTGTGGTAGTTTTTTGTCATTTACTCACCAAAATGCCTCCTTCCGCGCTACGACATCCGATGAAGTCCTTAGCGAAGTCATCGCTTTAGACATCTCCAAGAAGAATGATGACGTGGGCATTACCCTTCGGGTAACTGTTATTGCCCTATCATGTACGGCCCAACTGGAGGCCCATGAAGACACCCAATGGCAAGGTGGGCCACTACGTCGGTGCCGAAGAAGAATCCTTGAAGAACAAGACGAAGAAGTGAAGGATACAAGGAAAGTCTAGAACTAGGAGCCTTTGTAACCTAGTCATACCCGGATAGATCTCTCGAGACCTAGCCCCTTATATAAGGGCCATGAGAGGGGCTGCCGGAGGATACAATCAATCTTAGCAACTTTAGCCACCAGAAGTCTAGAGCTAGGGTTTCATAGCACTTAGCCTCTCGACGAGATCATAGCCGAAACCTTCGGCACCCCATTGTAACCCGATATTCTCATAATCAAGATCAGACAGGCAGGACGTAAGGGTTTTACCTCATCGAGGGCCCCGAACCTGGGTAAATCGCTTTCCCCCGCTTGTTTGATAATCGATGTCTCGTGTCAGCCTACAGGATTCCATCTACCCTAAGCCCCAAACGGAAGGCATTGCCGAGGAGTACCCTCGACAATTGGCGCCGTCTATGGGAAAACTGTTGGCACAAGATCCGTCATCGGCAGATCCAACCATGTCGTCGGCAGCATCGTCGACACCATCATCATCACCAAGCTTGGGGAGCCTGATTCGGTTCGGCTCCTACGAGTTCACATCGCACAGCGATTCTTCCCGCTCGACTTTCTCGGGTTTGCAAGGAAACATGGAGATGATGTTCGGGAGCGTCCACTACAACGTCAACACGGAAGGAGTCCTTCGTCTGCTTGATCCATTTGCCCCCAGATCAGAAAAGAAATCGCCCTCATTGGCTGCAGGGTCAATCATGTCATCATCAGTCGACCTTTCGGCAGACCTGGCAGACTCGACGAATTCATCCGTGCCATCGACCCCTCGATCGACGTCCTCAATGTCGGTTGGATCCGAGAACCCCGTGTCATCAGAGATGACCTCGTACTACTGTCCGAACTGCGACACCATGCATGGGTTGGGATCAAAAGACACACCGTTCATCTGCAGTGCCCAGTATTCATCGGGAGAAGACAATGTTGACATCATTGCCATGGAGGTCACCCGGAAAACGGCGCATCACCAAGTCTATGTCGCCAATAATACAGGAAACACGAGGAACGGGGGAGGTGGAGATCACACCCCACGCTCCAGCAGGCGACAGAGCTTTGAAAACAGCACCAGTAACAATGATAGCAATTACACCATCGTGGAGGAAGAATGGGCAGCAGCCAGGGCGGCCGTACTTAATAACACACCGCTTCCCGTCGGAACTTCGGTTGGAACCCTCAATGCTTATCGCTCCATCTTGGAGAAGAATCGGGAGAGACTATCGAATGAGCAGGCCACTCTCGAAAGACGTCTGTTCGCGGCAGAACAATCCAGTGTACGTCGAAGGGGCTCGCGAGGAAGTGCGTCCCAAAGCAGCCAAGGTGCAGGGAAGCATCGATCAAGGCTATCCAGACTTTCGGAAGACGATGCTAGAGAAATAACCTCGAACCTATCCAAGTCTTTCATGACTACGGACACTGCGGGGATGTTAAGGCCAAAAACTGTTGAAGGAGCAACCGCCAACCTCGCGGCGTACCTCATCAACCAACGACCCGAAGGTTCCATGACCCAAGCTCATCGAAGCGCCCTGGAAAGCCTCGCGATCTTGGCAGACAATCTGGTTCCACGAAAGGAAAAGCCCACGCTCCAAGCCAGTGGCTCTAAGCACCGTTCAAGAGACGCCCGAGACGAAATTACCCAGAGCAGAATCGACAAAGCCAGGCGACGACGAGCCTCGAGGGAGGAGTACGATAGCGACGCCTCAGAAGAAAGTCAGGAGTATGACGGCGAGTTGAGGGGAGCCGACTACTTGAGTTACAAGATCTGTGAGACAATGCCACCTAAGAAGTTCAAACCGACCACGCTAAGTATGATGGACTGCAGGAGCCGAGGTCATGGATAGACGATTATTTACAGACAGTGATCCTGCACAAAGGAAATCAGATAGCAGCAATGCAGTGCTTGCAACTTTACCTGAAAGATTCGGCACGGGCCTGGTTGAGAGGCATGCCGAAGGGTTCCATCAAGTCGTGGGATGATTTGGTAGACGCCTTCGTCGCAAACTTCCAAGCAACATACAAGAGGCCTGTTGGAATCAAAGAATTACGGCACTGCCAGCAGAAGCCGAAAGAGTCAATGCGTGCGTACATCAGAAGGTTCACTAAACTCCTGAAAGACGCTGAAGACGTTTCCGTTGACAGGGCAATCGATGCCTTTAGCGATGGCATTCATCGTGAAACCTACATAGAGGAGCTAGGGCGCAAGAAGCCGAAGACTATAACAAAGTTAATGGAGATAGCCAACGGCTGGGCTGATGGCGAAGACAACGTACGAAGGCCTCGACAGCGTAGTGATGACGAAGATGACGATCAGCCGAGGCATGATTCAGGTGGTCGAAGGGATCGCCGGAAGAAAAGGAAAGACCGCAGTTACGATGAAAACAACTTAGTAGCCGCGGGATATTCCGATCGACGAGATGATCGGTATGATGATAGGTGAGATGATCGCCAGGATGGTAATCGGAGCAACTTCGGGAACCGTGGCAGTTATAAACCACGACCTCAGAGGACCCCCGAGTTACCCTTTGCTGAGCAGATAAACACTCCTTGCTACCTGCATTCGTACATCGATTCTAAAGATAACAAGACGAAGTCGAGTCATCTGCTCAGAGATTGTTGACAGTTCATCGAGATGCAGAAGCTTATTCAGCAGCAGCAACCAATCCCACCACCGCCTCCATCTCAGCACCAGGTCCAGCAAGTACAGCCCAACAACCCTAATGAGTCCTTTCCGCCACCACGTGGACAAACGAGTATGATTCTCAGGACTGGTGTCTCGAAAAGAGAGATGAAGAAGCTCACCCAAGAGATCAACCTGGCAGAAAGCATTATGGCTAATATTCCTGAATATATCGAGTGGTCATCCCAGAGCATTATGTTCAGTAGGGCGGATCATCCGATGACAATTCCAAAGCCGGGGCACGCTGCCCTAGTGGTTGAAGCGCAAATCGGAGGGTTCAAGATGAGCAAAGTTTTCATGGATGGTGGAAGCGGATTAAACCTGATATTCCTTGACACGATCAAAAGTATGGGAATCACAATGAGGATGCTAGAAGAAACAGACACCTGTTTCCATGGGATTCTCCCCACTTTACCGGCGTACTCTCTTGGCAAAGTTTACTTGAACGTTGTCTTTGGTACACCCGACAATTTCAGGACGGAAAAGATCGAGTTCGAAGTAGTCAACTGGGCATCACAGTACCACGCTATACTCGGAAGATCAGTTTATGCCAAGTTCATGGCTGTGCCACATTACGCATACCTCAAGCTGAAGATGCCTGGGAACAATGGAACAAACATCACAGTCTATGGAAGTTTCTCATGCTCGGATAATTGTGATCGCGAGTTTCAGAAGATTGCTGCAAAGTTTGGGCTAAGACAAGAAACCGCCGACTTTCCTTCAAAATTGACAGCACTCGATAATAAGGAAGATGAACGCGCCAGGAAGACGAAGAACAAGCCAGCCGACCTTGCCCCTGAAGCTTCGACAGTGAAAACCTCGGCAGCTGACGACAAGATCATCTTGGAAGAAAACAACTCTGGCAATCGTCGCGACAACTCCTGATGAAACCAGTAATGCTCCTAAAGCCACTGACACATCGGACAAGCTTGAAGATAAGAAGAACCCTCCCCTTTCTTAAAAGGATCGACAGGGTTATTTTTAGTTTGCCTTTTCTTTTCGGTAGGGTCTTTTTTACCCCTTAGCTTTTTGCTTAATTTTTTTAACAAAGATTCAAAGTTTTGTTTCTTTGAAAGATTGCAGCAATTTGGGACACCCGAACCACATTGTCAGGAACTTTATTACAACGAACAACGTTCGATGGAAAACACACCCGGAGGTTGCACTCTAAAGAAGCCTCTGAAATTACGAGCGCTATGATGCAAAACCAACGGGGACCTTGCTCTCCTCCTTCGCTATAGATGCCTCAAAGAGTGCCGCAGATAGCAAGGACCATGAAAACGACCCACGCTCGGTACTTCAAATTACAGAAGTATCAAAGAGTGACGGAGTCAACGGCAGATCTAGTGCCACCGAATTATTCGGGAGCTACTGTCAAGACACGCATCGTCGAAAGAAAAGTTGCACATACAATGGGTTTAGCAAGACCTACAACACGAGCTGATCACTCAAAAATTTGCTACCGACAAACATACATACGCATCACATTACAGATGCGAAAAAACAAGTAATTAAGATTTACTCCTTCAAAATTAGCCAACGGCACTAACATGGTGGAGGTACATGTATATACATCTGCCGATAAAAATAGTTCAACCACAAACATCCGAACATTCAGATGTAGCAAGTAATGAAGTCTTCTATTTGCAATGAGGGCATGTCTTCGAATTACTCTTGTAGAGTCTCTTTTTCCTCGGTTCCGGTCAGGGTTCCTTCAAGCCTTTCAACAACAATGGCGGCGGCAAGGTCCACCTTCGGGTAAAGTGGCCCCAATTCACCTACAGCATTGGCAATCGCCAACAAGTATGCCGAAGGGTGAAAGGCAAGAACAAGGGAAAACACAGTTTTCGCTCCCGCGATAAGTTGTGCTCGAACCAAGTTTTGGATCTTCTTGGTGTTGCTGAATTCCGACATTAAAGTCAACAGCGTAGGAGGGACCACATTCAAAGGGAACATCATCTTCCAGACCACTCTCAGCCCTTTATAGCACTTGTCAAAGAAACGGTGGACCTTTTGGACCCGGTCTTGGAACTTCGCGACGGTGGAAGCCTTCGAGTGTTCTTTCCAAAAAAAACTTCATCTAAAGATGATAGTTCAGTCAATGCATTTACTCGCTCGTGAATCCGTTTGTTCTCCTCAGATGGTTTCAGAGCTATAACTAGAAAAAGAAACAAAGGGAGGTAAGAAGATGCCCTTCATGAGAAAACAAGGAGCAAGGGGACAAGGGTACTTACAGTTCAAACTCTCTGTGGCTCTATGCAATTCAGTGAGGGCATAGCATTCTGCGTCAACCGCAAGCTCGTTCTTCTTCTTGATGATGGCAGCCAAGGAATATGTACTGCGCATATCTTTTTCCATGTGAGCGATTTGATCCTTCATGCGCTGGAGTCGATCACTTTCAGAGGAAGCACCCGAAGAATCATCGGTAAATGATGGCACAGGAAAAACCTGCAAAACATTGTTAAAAGGCACGATGGATTATATAGATTCAAAGCTGGAATTTACTCCCATCGGGAGCGTGCAAATAAAAGTGTTATAGCAAGAGTACATTGAAAACATTGCCAACACGAAATTCATTACAACCATGGAAGTTTCATGACAGGACATTGTTTTAACTAAGCAAGATTACAAGAATAAAATCAGGGGGCCTGGGTCTGATTGGATAAGCTTGGACCAATGGATGATTTCTTTGCCGAGACCAGCTCGAGGAGCTGGCGAGCACACTTAAGTGCCGAGGACTTAAAGGCACCCAAATCAACAAGTCGCCCATCTTGTTCTTTCGACAGCTCTTTGGACATCTCTTCAATATTGGCTTTGAAGCCATGACCCATCATAAGTTGGAAGTCTAGGAGGGCACCATAGGTACGCGAAGTACGTTTGAATACCTCGATAACCTCCCTGGTGTTGACGGCAAAAGCGTCGATCAGCTGCCCCAAGGTCTTGTTCTGATCAATCTTAGGAAAGATCATTGAGTGCATCCTTGCCATTTGTCCCTTACACTTATGAAGGAGGTCTTGAACGAGCTGGTGAGACGCGAGGGTTATCGACAGAGCATTTGCCGGAGAATTGTTCGGGAGCTCGTCCAGAACCTCGGCAGGAATGTCAGCAGCCTCTGTGGAAAAAACAAATAAGAAGAGTTCATTAACCAAAACAAAATTAAAATCGCAAAGAAAAAATCGATGAGAAGGGCGAAGAGGGAATTACTGAGCAAAGCCAAGGAAGACTGGTGAAGAAGATCATCCTTATCAATCACCCAAGCTTCGACAGCTAGCCTGGATGCTTCTTCATCCTTCAGCCTCTTCTTCAGCTCCTCTAGTTTCTTTTTTAAGGAGTCAACCTCCTGGCGCGCCTCGACAGCTATTTTTATTGCGCCCTCTAACTTCGAAGAAGAAGACTTGACCTCCTTTTGCAGCTGGGCCTTGTCCACTTCCAGAGAAGTGTATTGGGAGGGGAAAGCCTCCAAAGAAGAGATTGCAGCTCGCAAATCCTTGAGAAATAAGGAAAAATGATTATCAAATGGAGAACTAATTGTCAATGAACTAATAATTTGATCAAGGTCCACTCGGGAGATGTTACATTAAAGCATGAAAGGCTTACAGGTTTCCCTGAAGGAGAAGCCGTAACCGCAGAAGTCGAAGGAATATCTTTCCCCTTGGAAAGGGAAGAAGCTGTCGACATCTGGGCCGTGGGGGCTGCAGCAGGGGCCGAAACCTCGGAGGCTGCGGGATTCGGCAGGATGGTGCAAGATTTAGCCTTCTTGGGCGGAGGCTCGATGAAACCCTCGTCACTACAAAAGTGAAAAATTGGCAAAGTCAAAAGAAGATACGAATCGCAAAGACAGAACACAACCCTGGAAAAAAGGAGCAAGTACTTACATATCGAAAAGATCATCCTCATCGGCAAAACCGCTGGATGGTCTCTTCGAAGGCAGCGCCTCGGCCTTCTCCGCAGCTGCATCAACAAAGGCAGCATGATCAGCATCGTCATCATGCATTGACCCTGCTGTGTCACTTATGTCATCGGCAGAGGATTGAGGGAAAAAGCTTCAGGATTCATCGGATCGTCATGATCATTTATCGGACTTGCATTTCCTTCAGTATGGGACCCTAAAAGGACTGAGGAATCCATTTTCTCGGAAGAATTATACGATAGATCTTGCAAACATTCGGGAGCCATAGGGATCTGTCGAAGTTAAAAAGTGAGAATAATGGCAGTTGAAATAATCAAAGGAAACAGGACCGTAAAGGGAAAATTTACCTCGATTGGCAGATGATCAACGTCGAATGGCGGGTGAGGAGATATCAGTGGGATTGAATCTTCCTGGCTAAAGAGGGTGAGACGCCGGACCTCGTCAAGCAGTTCTTTTTCGGATAACTCAGCTATATTTACTCTAGTTTCGTCTCTGGGACCCGAATACAACCACATCGGATGGGCCCTAGACATGATCGCCTGAACTCGATGTTTTAAGAACACGGCGGCTACCTCAGTACCTATCATGGTTTGACCATCGGATTCCTTGATCCGAAGGAATCTATCAAATAACTTATCGACTGTTGGTCTCTCATCGGGTGAAAGGATATTCTTCCAAGACTTTTTGGGCTTGGCTTCTAGGACATCGGAGAATTGGGGAAGCTGGGAGTCGGCTGCTGATGAGTCTCTTATGTAAAACCACTTCAGCCTCCATCCTTGCACAGATTCTTTCATTGGGAACAACTCCACCAATGATGAAGGACTCACCACTGTTGTTGTATCTCTTCACGAAGAAAATCTTCTTCCACAAACCAAAGTGGGGTTCAATGCCCAAAATTGCTTCGTAGAGAGTGATAAAGATGGCAAGGTGAAGGATTGAGTTGGGAGTTAACTGCCATAGTTGAATCTCATACACTCGAAGGAGATGGTGAAGAAATTTGTGAGCGGGGAGCAAAAGACCTCGGTACAGGAAGGATAAGAACATCAGGGTAAAACCGGCAGGAGGATTGGGCCGTGAAATCGCACCTGGAAGAATAACATTCCCCTCATCAGAGGAAATTATTCCGAGGCTCCGGGCTCTCTTTTCATCCCGCTTCGTGATGGTAGAAGCTGGCCAATCGCCAGGAGTAGGCCCGCCCGTGGAGCTTGACGGCACTGGCGGCGCTGGAGCTGAGGGAGGAGCATCTGACGTGCTTCTCTGCGGCGAGTTTGGAGAAGTCTTGGCGGCGCCGCCGCTTCTCGCGGCAATGGTGGCGAGAGTCAGGTTCTTCTTCTTCACCATTATCGTATCTGAAGAAGATCTAAAAACGGCGGCGGCGGCGCAGTGGCTATGAATGAAAAGGACGAATGAGGAGGAAAAAGACGGAGGAAGGAGTGTGGAAAGGGGAGAATTTGCCCTGAGAGATTATAAAGTACAAGGAAGCCTGAGGATTGAGCGGGCACGTGTCGTTGTTTCCGATTTATTAAGGGGAATTCTTTTCATCATCAATCGCGGGAATCGAGGAGACGCCTTGATAACTGCAAGCAAGTAGTGGTCAATTCTTAAACATAACAGCGTAGAAGTAGGATGGGCCCAACAGGTCGCATCCTGTCAGTCAGAATTGCAACAGTAATTACGTCATCAGTGACGTCGTGAAAGCTCGCTTGTGGCATCCGAACAAAAACTAAAACTATCGAGTGGTCGACTTGAGTCTAAGCACGGATTGCAAGCATCCGCGCCTAGACTCGGGGGCTACTCCCATCAGGAGCGCTGGGCGCGCACTCGATAAATTTGGACTCGGAGGCTTTTCTACAAGGAAGGACGTAAAAAGTATCTGAAGAAAAGGCTGGAATGTTTGGCTCGAGTCTGCACCCAGTCGCAAGCACCCGCACCCAGACTCGGGGGCTACTCCCATCGGGAGCGCACGCGCACGCGACAAATTTTTCTACACTCCAGGATCATGCCCGGTGACTGTATTCTGTGTAGGGTAACGTTGTTTTTCCATCGGCAATTAACCAGCAAAGCTGGGCATGTTGCTCAATATCCTTTATGCATTAAAATCTTACTTGAAAAATTGAAGCGCTGATGCAAATGTATTGGTTGGCCTATGAAGACCCATCGAAAACTTCGGCAGAAGAAAACATTCGAGTGGCACAACTTGAGTCTACGCACGGATTGCAAGCATCCGTACCTAGACTCGGGGGCTACTCCCATCGGGAGCGCTGGACGTGCACCCGATAGAAGAAGATGATGTTGTTACAAGATGGACAAGAACTATCAAGAGAGAAGAACATTTGATGGAGGCATGCTCTAGTCTCTACCCGAAATATCTTCGGCTAGACACTCGGGGGCTACTGACGTGGGCATTACCCTTCGGGTAATTGTTATTGCCCTATCTTGTACGGCCCAACTGGAGGCCCATGAAGACACCCAATGGCAAGGTGGGCCAATACGTCGGTGCCGAAGAAGAATCCTTGAAGAACAAGACAAAGAAGCGAAGGATACAAAGAAAGTCTAGAACAAGGAGCCTTTGTAACCTAGCTGTACCCGGATAGATCTCTCGAGACCTAGCCCCTTATATAAGGGCCAGGAGAGGGGCTTCCGGAGGATACAATCAATCTTAGCAACTTTAGCCACCAGAAGTCTAGAGCTAGAGTTTCATAGCACTTAGCCTCTCGACGAGATCATAGCCGAAACCTTCGGCACCCCATTGTAACCCGATATTCTCATAATCAAGATCAGACAGGCAGGACGTAAGGTTTTTACCTCATCGAGGGCCCCGAACCTGGGTAAATCGCTTTCCCCCGCTTGTTTGATAACCGATGTCTCGTGTCAGCCTACAGGATTCCATCTACCCTAAGCCCCAAACGGAGGGCATTGCCGAGGAGTACCCTTGACAAATGCGGAGGATCTTGTTGCACGTGCTCACAACACCCGCAAGCCCAATCTCGCTTTGAAGATGAAGGAGCATGAAGCTAGTGAAAGTGATGAGGATCCCATTGAGTGGGGTCCGGATGATCTCAAGACCAACTATCATGAACACATGGCTCTCGCCGCCAAGAGCTTTTGGGATGGGAACAAGACTAGAAGCTCAAGACCAAGAAGATACTCACCTCGTGACTCTCCAAGAAATTTCTCCAAGTGCCCAAGGGAGGGGCAAAGGGAGAGAAGGGAAGACAATGGTGGAAGGATCATCCACAAGAACAAGTTCAAATCTCTCTCCAAAGGATTCTCCAAGTTCTCCTCCAAGCCCGGTGACGCCAAGGTATCCTTCACCAAGAAACCTAGAGCTTTCATTATCCGTGAGGAGTATTCCTCCGATGAAGGTGAAGAGCGTGAAGACAAGACTTCGAACAAGGAAGAAGAGGGAGTGGCCACCATCGCCATCTCCACTCCCTCCAACTCCCTCTTCGACTCTCCTAAAGAACCTCATCATCAACCACTCCCATTGCCTTATGGCAAATGTATCGTCGGAGGCAGGATCCCCTTCCAAACCTACATCCTCTTCTAATTCCGTATCTATTGATGATGCCACTAGTCTTACCTTTAAGCGTGAGATTGTGGGTTTGGATTCTTTTCTCACTAACATGCAAGGGGATACCAAGACCCATGTTGAGGCCCTCATGGCTCAACTTGGTGCGGCTCAAGACCTTATAGAGGAGAAGGAGAGACTTGAGAGGGAGGTGGCAAATGTGATTTCCTCTCTCACTCAAGCCCATGAGGAGGAGCAAAACTTGCGCATGTTTCTTGAAGCAAGTTTCATTACCCTTGAAGACTCCAACAATACTATCATCTCCCAACTCACCAAGGACTGAGATCATGCTCTTGGCTTGGTCGGTGAGATCAAGAAGAAGAAGCTTTTTCTTGAGGATGAACATGAATTGTTGCTCGAGGAAGCTGCAACCCTCACCAAGGACATCAAATCCTTGGAGAGTAAATTTTTGCTTCTCTCCGAGATGTGTGATCGTCCTCAAGAGGAAGCTCGCAAGGAGAAAGAAGATGAAGCCCCTAACTCTTGTTGTGACGAGCTTGTAGAACAAGTTGCTTCTTTGAAGAGGCATAATGCATTGCTCTTGGAGGTCAATTCCCTTCAAGAAGAAGCCTTGGATGAGTATTATCGCTAGAGCAAGGAGAAGACATCGTGTTGCAATCATGAAGAAGAGATTGCCGCTCTTGAGAAGACCAAGGCCAAGCTCTTGGATTTGAGTGGCATGCAAGAAGAGTCCTTGATGGAGTGCCTCCGCTTGAGCAAAGAGAAGGTCACTTGTTGTGGTCGTGAGGAAGAAATTACCTCTTTGAAGAGGAGCAAGGCCAAGCTCATGGATATAAATTCCATGCAAGAGGAAGCCTTGAAGGAGTACTTTCCTTTGATCAAGGACCGTGTATGTTGCAACCATGAACGTGACATTGCCACTTTGGAGAGCCACAAGCGCTTACTCGTGAAGATGAACTCTCTCCAAGAAGAAGCGTTGATGGAGCATTTCCGGTTGAACAAGGAAAAGGAGGTCCAAGTGTTTGATATCACTCACCCTCACCCAGAACATGAAGATGAATTCAATCGTTTGAAGGCCATGATTGATAGACTCCAAATCCAATCCCAATACTTGGAAGGAGTCATTGAAGATAAAGAAGGAGCCAATGAGGGCTCTTGCAATGAAGGAGGAGTGGCTACCAATCCAAAGAGGAAGAGAATAAGAAGGACAAGGAAGAAGTAGAAGAACAACGAGAACATGGGTATCACCCGTGAGGGACGTGACTCTAACCCAAGGAGGGGTGTAGTTCCCGATCCCACCATAAGGGGCTACGCCGGTGCTAACAACCCTTCTCATGTTCTCTTTGTTGATTACTATGGACATATTTGTGCTCGTTTTGTTGGTCCTTATGAGGACAATGTTGATTCGACGATTTGGGTTCCCAAACCCCTTGTTACTAACATGATAGGACCCATTGAGAAATGGGTACCTAAATCCAAGACTTGATTCCTTGTAGGAGTATGCTTCCGGTGGTGCTAAATGGGTGGTTGATGGTGGAGCCACAAGTCATATGACCGGAAGCAAGGAAATTGTTGTCAACCTCGAGCCATCTCATTATGTCATTTCTTATGGCGACAACACAAGCTCAAATGTATTGGTTCTTGGCAAGGTGGTGGTAACACCCGACATTTCACTAGTGAATGTCCTCCTTGTAAAGACCCTTGGTTACAATTTACTTTTCGTTCATCAAATTTCACGCATGGGTCTTTGTACCTTTTTCGATGAACATATGGTGGTCCTATTGTGGAGCAAGACACTCCGTGTAGCCTTTGTTGGATATGTGGAGAGCAGGTTGTATGTTGTTGGCTTCTCCAGAAAGACAACTTCATCCGCTCTTTGCCTATTCGCTAAAGGTGATAAGGGTTGGTTATGGCATCACCGACTATCCCATTTCAACATGAGGACTTTGCAAAGTCTCCATAAGGGGGGCCACATTCTCGGACTAAAATAAGATGTTTCCTTTGGCAAAGATCGTGTTTGTAGGGCTTGCGTTCAAGGAAAAATGCATGGAGCTCCTCACAAGGCCAAGACAACCATATCTACCACAAGGTGCTTGGAGCTTCCCCATGTTGATCTCTTTGGTCTGCCGTCTCATGAAAGTCTTGGAGGAAATAAGTATTTCCTAGTCATCGTCGATGACTATTCACGCTATTTTTGGGTATTCTTCTTCAACTACCAGAGTGAGACTCAACGGACTATCATTGAGTTTGCTAACCAAGTTCAATGCAAGTACGACACCACAATCCTCGCAATAAGGAGCGACAATGGAACAGAGTTCAAGAACTACACTTTGGATGACTTCCTCGGAGAAGAAGGAATCCAACATCAATAGTCCTCGCCATATACTCCCCAACAAAATGGGGTCACCAAAAGGAAGAATCGAACCTTGATTGAATCCGCTCGAACAATGATGATGGAGTACAAGTCCAACTATAATATTTGGGCGGAAGCTATCTCAATTGCTTTCCATGCTACTAACCGCCTCTACTTTGGCAAGGGTTTGGAGAAGACACCATATGAGATCCTTACCGGTAACAAGCCCAATGTTTCCTACTTCAAGGTCTTCGGATGCAAGTGCTATTTGTTTCTCAAGGACACACGCCTATCCAAGTTTGATTCAAGATCACAAGAAGGAACTTTTGTTGGCTATGCAACAGACTCTCACGCCTATAGAGTATTCAACAAGTCCAATGGACGAGTTGTGGAATCTTGTGATGTGAAATTCAATGAAGATGATAGTTCTTTGGAGGAGCAAAGTGCTTCTTGCGAGAAAGGAGATGCAATTCCCCCGGATGCCGTAGGGAGGATAGGTGTTGGCATTCGCCGACCTCAAGAGCTACCTTCTATGAGTACCGGGGAAGGACCAAGTTCCACTCAAGTGGAGCCATCTACACCACAAGGCCAAGCTTCTTCCATTGAGCAAACAAGTGCAAGTCAACCACTACCACAACCTCAAGTTCGACATCAACAACAACAACCCCAAGCTCATGTACAACAACAACCACCACCAAGTGATCAATGCCAAGCTTCGAGTTCTACACTGGATGGCTCGGGGACAAACATTCTGGATACTATTTTTCCCAACACCTCCAAGTCATCCTACTCTCATGATGATGATGCTCCCTACAACAACAATGATGTTCAAGGCGATGATCCAAACCATAATGAAGATCAAATGGCCTCACAGGAATCTATTCTTATGGCCAATACTCGTTGTGAAGATACTACTACAAGACATTTGCGCCTCAAGTCTCATTCCTTGCGCAATGTCATTGGAGATCTAAAGAGCAAGGTGACTACCCGGAGGCAACCACTCAAGGTCAACGATGCACTTGAAGATCCCGATTGGTTGATAGCAATGCAAGAGGAACTCAACAATTTCAAGAGGAATGATGTGTGGACTCTCATGAAGCACACCGATCATTGCCGCAATGTTATCGGCACCAAATGGGTCTTCAAGAAAAAGCAAGATGAACACGGCATCATCATCCACAACAAAGCAATATTGGTCGCACAAGGCTGTTCTCAAGTAGAAGGCGTAGACTTTGGCGAGACATTCGCACCCGTTGAGAGGCTCGAGTCCATCTGTATCCTTTTGGCCTTTGCCTCTCACTATGGCTTCAAACTCCAACAAATGGACGTAAAGAGTGCTTTTCTTAATGGTCCTTTGCATGATGAGGTGTATGTGAAGCAACCCCAGGTTTCTAGGACCACCATTTCTTGGACCATGTCTTCAAGCTTAATAAGGCTCTATATGGTCTCAAACAGGCTCCTAGAGCTTGGTATGAGCACCTAAGGGAATTGCTTAAAGACCGTGGTTTCGAAGTGGGGAAATTGACCCCACTCTTTTTACTAAAAAATTCAATGGGGAGCTCTTCATATGCCAACTCTATGTAGATGACATCATATTTGGCTCAACTAACACAAAGTTTAATTATGAGTTTGCCAAGTTGATGACTAATAGGTTCGAGATGTCAATGATGGGGGAACTCAAGTACTTCCTTGGATTCGAGATCAAGCAAATGCATCAAGGCACCTTCATCAATCAAGCAAGGTACGTTCAAGACATGCTCAAGTGCTTCGATATGAAGGGGGCCAACGGTATAGGAACCCCAATGCACTTAAAGTGTCAACTCACCCTCGACGAGACCGACAAGGCGGTGGACCCCAAGCTCTATTGTTCGCTGATAGGTTCGCTTCTTTACCTTTGTGCTTCTCGTCCGGAAATCATGTTAAGTGTTGGTATGTGCGCACAGTTTCAAGCGAATCCGAAGGAAAGTCATATCATGGTGGTGAAGAGGATCTTTCGATATTTAGTTGATACCCCAAATTTCGGACAATGGTATCCAAAGGAAACGGACTTCTCATTGGTTGGCTTCACCGATTCGGATTGGGCGGGAGAAAAGGTTGATATGAAGTCTACATCCGGCCCTTGTCACTTCCTTGGGAGATCTTTGGTCTGTTGGTACTCGAAGAAGCAAAATTGTGTCTCCGCCTCTACCGCGGAAGCCGAGTATGTTGCCCCGTCAAGTACTTATGCTCAAATCTTATGGATGAGGCAAACCTTGCGGGATTATGGACTTGACACTAGTAACATTTGGCTAGTCTATAACAATTTTAGTTCATCAGCGAAAGGGCAAAATCCATCATGGACATGTGTTGCTGACGGTTTGCAGGACTGTGGCGGACCTCGTGTCATAGATGGCCAGACTACCGGTTAGATTTTCCTGTCATGGATCCGTGACGACTTTGTGCTAGCCCAGAGCCCACCCGGTCCGCTCCGCTGTGACGCCTTTGGCCGTCGCGGATTGTTGTCCCCCGGTCGGATCCTTCGAGGCATTATGTCAGTTCAATGATTATCCTGTCAGTCCTGTCACATGATGTCATCATTGTCGTCTAGCTCACAACTCCGGCCCAACCTCCTCCTACCACGTGTCCATGTAGAATAGCATTCGAAGGTTGACACGTGCCACGAGCGTGGCCATTGGCATGTCAACCCGTGTCACACGGAATACCAACATGTGCATGTGGATGGCCCACTACCATCTCGACACGTGGCACAATGAACTTCTGACACATGGACAATTGGGGCCCACATGCAGGAACACACGTGGCACGTAACTGAACTTTGGGCCCATGTTTGTAGTCACGACAGCGGGCCATTAATTGATGGCCCAATTGTGGCGGTCCGGTATGGGAATGGCCCATTAGTGGACGGCCCAATTCTGGCGGTCCGGTATAGGAATGGCCCATTAACGGACGGGCGGTCCATTATGGGAGTGGCCCATTTTTGGTGGCCCATAACGACAAGCCAGTTTACGTGGTCCTTCTCTTGGCCCACTTACGGCCGGCCTTTTCTATACCTAATAATAAAGGGAAAAGCATTTTGCGGTTCGGTCCGTCACTTCAAGCCTTCGTCCTTCCATCTAGAGGCTTTTGTCGGTCGCAGTGTCATGATTGAAGAGTTCGTAGCCGGTATTGGTCGGGTCTCCTGATCGTAGGAGGTTTGGTATGTTTGATCTTTCTCATTATATACACATGATCCAGAAGACACCGCTTCCTCCTATCCCAACCAAACCTGACATGATTCGATTGATTTCTCTTCTGGTTCTAGGCCAATACACGTCCCGCCTCACATGGCCATACCCACCAGGCCGCCCTAGCTTCTCCCAAACACCCAGCTGAAAACGATGGAGCTAGGTATGTGCGGCAGTGGTCGTGCTCACCCCATCGCTGCAGCGCGGACTGCTAGAAAGAGGCCACACCCGGCGGCGGCAGTTTATCACGCGGAGGCGGCAGTGCTCCCTACCCTTACGCGACTCCGGCTGCACGGCCGCGCGCACTTGCGCCTTCCTACTATTCCTCCGTCTAGGCACAATGAGGATCCTGATGGCCCTACTGTATCCTCCCGCTGCGAAGAGCAGAGGGCAATCGAGCGGTGGAGAAGCGGGATGACGTCGCACATGAGGTGGAGGTTCGAGTTGGTGTCCATCAGCAACACGATCCAATACGATTTCGAATCAATCTGGTAAACAACACGGCAACCCTCACTCGCCTGGGCCCCCGTCGTGCTTACATGTCAGCAAGCGCCAGTGCCCATCAGGTCGTTCCTGGACTCCCCTTCCTCCCATTGAGGGTTCGGCCCGGATGACATGTGGTGCACGCCTGGTTTCGCAGCACCCGCAACGTCGGCTCCCCCATATTCAACTTCCGTACCTGGTGCAGTTAACAGAGTTGCGGTTCCTCAGAGGAACGTTGTAATATCCCAGGATTTGGGGTTACAAAAATATAGGAAACATATGTGTGCATTGCATTCATGCATAGAAAATCCGGGGAATTTTCGCGCTTTAAAGTAAAACAGTCACAGTAACTGAAGTTTCACTTGACCTTGGTGGAATTGAAGTAGCTCATCAAGTCAAGTGCTATAAACCTCAATGTGACATTGCTAAAACCTTGTTTAAGGTAGAGATGATTTGATCTAAAGGGGTTAGGTCAAATGGAACTCAAACTAATCCAATAACACATTAATCAATGATCAATTGCTTGATCTTATAAAAGATCATAATATGATAATCCTTACCATAACATATGAACCTATATTCAATTATAAACCAAGTAACAATAAAATGGAGAAACCATTCTCAACTTATCTTTTCCATGTCTTAAACTAATTCATGTTCCTACCATGCACCTCATGGTATCCATTCCACTACATTTTTTGAAACATGACAAGGAGGTCAACTCTAGAAGTATATATATTCTTCTCTATTCCAAATTATTATACATCAAACCTAGAAAAGTGAGAGTTCTATAATAATTATTAGAGAAGCAATAACAAACCTTGAGCTAAACTTTGGATATACATCCATGTATTCAAATCATTATCTTTTAGAAGAACCCTAGGATATTATTCAAGATATTCCCTAAAGAGAGAACCCATTTATGTTAAATATAGATATTGATGATCACATCATTCTTTATGGAGTCTAACATTAGGTTAGTATTAAAGTCCTTTCCAAGTAAGAGACCATTCATACCAATTCTAGCTTTACATGTTAAAGAATCTAGGACAATCTTTGAACTAAAGTATTAGGAGATAAACCATTTCATCTTGGAGGGGTGAGATAACCAAATATCCAATATAATAAGATCATATCCATGAATTGATAAAGTAAGGAGGAGATATTAGGAGTACACCATAAACCCTACAATAAACTATTCCTATATGAGAGAGATCAAGCTATGGAGTTGTACCCAAGTAGTTGAGGCAACACTTGAAATTTAGGGAGATAACTATCCATTTATCAAAATGATTATATCATCATACCTTGGAAAGAACCCTAAGTAATTATCTCGGGCATTCTCCTGGGATATAAATTATAGAGACAAACATACCCATATCCATTCAAGAAATTATAAAAGAAGTTCTACATCCTAGATGATCAAGACAATACTTGATCTTAGAAGTAAGAAACCTAGTTCATGAGAGATACTTCAGGAAGCCAAACCTTTGATCATTACAAATTGGGTAATGATCATATACTCTAAGAATTGGGAGTAGAAACCATTGAGAATAAGTTGCTCATGATAATGCCATGACCATGAATTGGAGAAATAGAAGAATAAGCCATAAGTTAAACCCTATATGATAAGTAGATATCATTCACCACATGAAATTATAGGGAGATCACTAGTAATCAACCCTAGGCTTATATCTCAATCCTAACTTGTGAATCACTTGGTGATCATAAGTAGAATCTTACCACATCTACATTCCACTTATTCTTCACTTAAGAAACATAAGAAAACCTTAGAGTTAAACTCTATCCTTTATATGGTGAGAAACCATTCATCCATATAACCAAAGTTAACTATAAAAAGAACCACTTTAGATACTTTAATGATAAATTAAGAATAATAATGGAAGTCTACTGGTATAAGATAAAACCAATTCTCAAGATCTTAGTAACTAGAGGAGAACATAAAATGTTAAGTAAGCAACCATCTTATCATGGTTAGGGGAGATTAAACTCTAGCAAATGCAATATGGTGTCATTTCATCTCCATAACCTAGAATTATGTCTTAACCCTAGTTTGTGTATCACTTGGGTGATCACAACTAAAACCTAAGCACAATTTTGTTCCAAACCATGTGCCATTAGGTAAAAATCATTAGAACCCTAGAATTGCACATTAATTAAATCTCATGCTTCAATTCTTGAACATAAGAAAAACCTTGTGCTACATATTATAATTAAAACCATATGTGTAATGATAAACCATTTATCTTTGTTACCAAGATCAACCATGATGGAAACAATACCTACTTAGATACTTTCAAAGATAATGATAATATTAACCTTAAAAGGGGATTATAATAGAAATTATAAAACCCTAATACATTGGTGCTCACATAAAATAATAGGCAAGTGATCACTCCTCAAATGGAAACAAAGTCCTAATACAACCTCTAAAATACTTTGAGTTGAAAGTATCAACTCTAATAATCCAAATAAATTGATTCACAAGAGAGACATGAAATAAAAATGAGGACATAAAGTCATGTCTATATGCTATTTTGAATAAAGTCCACATGTATGAAATTTAATAAAATGTAAAATACTTTCTTCCAATAGGAGAGTGGTTTAATAGTCATTGCACTACATCTTCATTAAGTTAACATAGTTAAGACACCTGAAAAAATAACAGAATTCAAATATGAATTCAAATGGGCAAATACAAAATAGAAAATTAAAAGCAGAAAAAGAAAAGGGGAGAAAAACATTACCTGGCCTCACCTGGCCGCAATAGCCCACCAGCAGCCCAACAAGCCTCAGCCCAGCACGGCCCAGACCAGCCCACCATACCCCTTCGTCTTAAAATAGAGGAGAGGGGGTCGTCCTCATCCCTTCACCGCGCATGGACGACAGCACAACACCGTGGCCAGCTTCTCCTCGTCTTTGTCATCGTCTCCTCGCTCAGCTGCGTGACTAGGCGTGCTCCCGAGCCGTATAAATCCCTTGGACGAACCCTAGCCCGACTACCTTCCCTCTCTGCTCAATTTCCCCCATGCCGAAACCCTAGATGAGCCGGCCATCTCCTATCGCCATCGATTGAGGCAATCCCAAGCCTCGCCGTGGCCACCATCAGCATCATCGTCCTCGACTTGCTCTTCCTGCAAGCGGAATCGAACCGCCGCGCTCGAAATCGTCTCCGACGAGCTCTTCTTCCCCGACGCCGGGAGCGAGCAATCCCGGCGATGTCGACGACCATTGACCTCGCCATCAAGCCTTGCGTGCTCCTGGTGAGCGTATGATTCTCGTCGCATGCCTAGCCAGCTCGATTGCATCCCGTAACCTCGCCGCACCAACCGTCTATGAGCACCGCCGTCGGACATCGACACCGCCATCGCTCCGGTGACCATCGAGTAGCGGCGCCGCCACTATTAGGTTCGCCTCGTTCCCCTGAATCCAATGAGCACACGCACAGCCCCTCGAAAACCCTCCATCGCCGGCGTTATCCTTGATTGGCCGCCGGTGGTAGCCATGGTTACCACGTCGTCGCCACTGTAGCAGCCAACGTGGCCTGAGGCCCACCAGTCAGTGTCCCTGCGGGTAGTTTAGCCAGGTGTGTTTAGCCATTTCTTTTAAATTCAAATTCTATTAATATCTGAAACTTTGCAAATTTATAGAAAATTCATAAAAACTAGGAAAATCTATATGAGATATCAAAATTCATATAAAAGTAAACTCTATCCAATAAAAATACAAAATGAAATTTTTATTTTTAATTAAAATTTAATTATTAAAACTTGTTAATTAAGTCTTTCCTTTTTGTTCTAAATTCAATTTAAATTCAATAAGTAATTAAGATTTTCTAAATTAAATAAAAACCAGTAAGAAATTAAAGAAAACACTAAAACTAATTTTATTTTATCATTATTTTATTAAATCCTTTTTAGAAGGATTTAAAACTCTAATTAACAATTGTCTTAATTGTTAATTCTTGAAAATTAATAAAATACCAAATCCAATATTATTTTTATTTCAATGTTATTAATAACTTCAAATTTATTAATGAAGTTATTAATCCAAAAACTATATGGTGATTAGGAAACCCTAATTCCATGTTGCATAAAGAACACAACCTCATAATTTTATGTGAAACCCTAAAACCCTAATTTAATTATGAACCAAACCCTAGCTCCATTACTTCATATGAACCCTAATTTATTTTCAAACCTAAACCCTAGTTTATAACATGTGATCATGTTACTTCATTAGTAGTCATAGATCCATAATTAGTGGCTAAATGCTTACCAAGTTTACATAAAATATAGGAACCCTATCACTAATTAATTGATATTTTATGTTCTCATCCAAATCAAACCAAGGTGATCAAGTAGGGTCAACTAAGTTTAAACCCTAGTTACTATCCTCCAAAGCATCAACATTAGTTATCCATACTAAGCATCACACCATTGTGATGAATCCTAATAGCAACCATACCTACTATTTTGTATTACATACCCATGTTCCATTAAACACTACTAGTGTTAGATACTTATGAACCATCGTACCTAGGATCCAACTATTCTTTACTTAGTGAATTCAAAAGCAAACCTTAGAAAACCTCAACCTTAATTGTAATACTTCTTATTACTTAAGAAGTATGTTCTTCAAAAGTTATTCTTTTGAAGTAAACAAGGAATCATCATCAATCCTGTCGAATAGGACCTATAGCCAATAGCCAGCTATCACCAACAAGGTATACCGACCTTGATAGAAACCATGTTTAATGAATTTCATAAGATGTTCTTCCAATCTTGACTAGATCCATCTAAATCTGACTCTAGAAACTATTTTAGAAGCCATAGTAAACCATAGAACTCCACAACCCTAATTATCATACTTATTATTTATTAAAGAACATGTTCTTCAAAAGTTATTATTTTGAAGTATATAATAAGTAATCATTAATCATGCCATATAGTGCTAAAACCAACAACTATTCATTACATGTTAAGATTATACCAAATGCTATTGTTGTGTGCTAGTAATTTATTGTTATGATATATTGCATCACTTGTTTATGATACCAAGCAACCAACCTTCAATAAGAACCTTGTTTGTGAATCATTATAAAAGTGCAACACACCCTGAAACAAATCATTTCAACTCACTAATCCTAAATCATCGGGGTTAGATCATGCTTAGAGCGATTACATCTCATACTCATGCATTATTGCATCTTTGCCAATCTTTTAAACATCGTCCTTACCGGACGATGATGTTATTTCGGAATTTGGAGTTATTGCGTATCGAAGACCTTGCCTGCATAATCTTGCAGTCAAGAAAGGCAAGTTCATCGCTTGCTCATGGCATTTGAGTATTTTTACCAAATTACTTCCAAAGTACTATACTTATCACTCTTGCATGAAAAACAAAAGTACTATTTTCATAACTATGAATATGACTATGTGGTGGGCAATGGAACCATGGTATGTGTTGATATGGTGGAGGTTCCATTGAAATGGGTTTATATCCATCTAGGATTAACAACAAATGTCGTCCAATGATTCTTGTGCCGTAAAACTCGTGTTAACCATAAGATTTGGAGTGGGACGGAGTAGTCAATTGTATTTCCACCTCTTGTACATCAACAGATGCGCTTACCGTAGTCACTTGAATCCCGAGGCACAAGAGGAGTGGTTGGGGAGCCCTAAGTCCCCACGGTAATGTGGTCTATGATGGGTTGCAATGACCGGTGAAGGTATCGGGCCAGGATGCCTGATAGTAGTTGAGGTCGGATGGCATCCTATGGAGAACCCAAGGTCGGAATTGCAACAAAGGGGTGGGTGTGCGAGGTAGCGGAGGAATATAAATTGACTAGAACCTTACTCTTGGCCTCACACCAAAGAAAGTGTGGACGAGCCTGCAACTCGGTTGGCAACAAGGATAAGATCTCTTATGGGTAAAGCAACACACCTCTGCAGAGTGTAATGAATCGTGACCTGTCACTCCCTATTCCGGGTTATGAAACTGTGAACGCTGCCGGAAAGGAACTCCATGAAGTTCTAGTAAACCGGTGAAGGCTGACGGACATAGTTTTTCTGAATAAAAGCAACCTTTTGAAGAAATGGTTATGAAAACCTGCATTGGTATTGGACTTTCTGGTCTAATGTTGTAGCTAGTGCATTAAACACCTTTTTCCTATAATGAACTTGTTGAGTACGCTCGTACTCATCCCACTCTTAAATCCCCTTCTTAGATATGGAGGAATCGAAGGAGGATCTACAGTGCAACTCGAAGACCGAGGAGTCAACAACTACTTCAAGGGACAGGAACCTGTCAGAAGAGTCAAACACCATATCCGACAAGGATAAAACCTAGGTTAGCAATAGAAAGGAACTGGTTTCCTAAACCTAGCTCCTATTTAGCTAGAATCTATTCATAGCCTCTATATCTAGTTAAATACTCTACAAATAGAGTTCGTGATAAGACTAGACTACGAGTCGTTCTTCTGGAGTTTATTTGCAGTTTTACTTCATTGTAAAGTAGGAGGCTGTGTGGATCTTTTGTAAGAGTTAGTGTTGTAATTCTATAGACATGCCTTGGACCCGCATATGTTTCTGTTGTACCACTCTGAGCGATATAATACTAGTGGAACGGTGTTTCATTGGTGTTATATCAGACTTGCATACTACACCATGCAGTGGTATGTCGGGTCACCACAAACGCCATGACCGGCTAGGGAAACCTACGACCCCGCACTCGACTGGTTCGTGCGCGCGTAGAACGGTTACAGGGTCTGGATATCGATCAACGCATGGCGTCGTCAACCTTGCCACGGCGCGGGCCGTCTAGAGCGAGGCGTACCTGGAGGTTGCCAGGAACAAAGCCACGGAGAGTATTTCGTTGAGGAGTTGCTCGAGTTTCCACCACACTTCTGGTTCCTTTTCCCCGTTTATTACAATCTCGTGCATTAGGTCTGTAACATAATGTGAGGGGATTCTCAGTAAGAGGAAGATTACAGCCATTCGATAGTTGGCTTGGTTGCAAAAGATTGTTATGACAATAACATAGCACTACATAGGTAAATTATGAGTTCAGCTGTTAAATATTTTTCACTGAAGACCTTGTGCAGTTTATTGAACTTCTGAAAATATTACTATAGCCGGAGATCTCGGCTGTTCGAAGACAGATTTACTGTTATTTGTCTTGAACATATTTACTGCAGTGAAAAAGACCTCTTTAAAAAAACAGCACGGTTGATCAAGCTTTATGAATAAAACAGTACAAATGTTCATCTCCTCTTATATGAATTGGCAGTCTATTTTTCAAATTGTTGGTTTCTGATAATACTTTTGCATCAATTGCTATCTTATTGGCACCATCATTGAATCATATTTATTGATTTTGTTTCATAAGATGAATTGAGATTTCAATTGTAATTTGTGTGTGTTGGACAAAGTTAATAGATTTGAAGAGAACCGACTCATGACTTGGTTCCAATGTAGGTAGTCCGTAATAGCAAGCAGAAGCTGCAAACAAGTTGAATGGATGCCCATTCTTCTTCATATTCTAAGCGCTCATATGCATAGTTTGGGAAAATTGTGGGGGACAACAGTGATATAATAATTAACAAAAAGTGATATAATAATTAACACATTGGTTTTAGGTTCTACAATACAAAGTGAGGTGATGCTAGCACAGAAAAAATTTCAGGCCAACATACGAGGAGGAAGTAAGTTTGACAGAAAAGGAGAGGGGAGGGTGGCGCCAGCGAGCACGGAAATAGGCCAGGGAGAAGGAACGGGGGTGTATCCTTGCCGGTGAAAAGTAGGAGGCCACGCATGGGTGGAAGGTGTCATACTATGCCGAAGTTCTCTTGAGGATTAGTGGGAGGACCAAGGTAACGAGTTAACGGAGTTTTCTTGAGGTGAGTGGTATAGTAAGGTTGGAGCGAGTCGGGTGTTAGGATTGTTGATTTGCGTGTAAGAGTTTCCAAACAGCTATATATATGAGTTTGACCACCATCAATAATGCTGAAAAGAGAAGTGTCAACACAAATGGTTTGTAAAGCGTTTGAGTATTTGTATTTTCCCGATGCAACGCACGGGCACTTTTACTAGTAATAGCCTAAATGCGTGGCCTTACTATCTCGGCCCGTTATTACTACTGCAATGTCTCAAAAAACAATTGCAAAAAGGCTTGTTACTTCGAGCCCATGGTGTGTTAATAATGGCTTGTTAGCACGGCCCGGCCTGGTTATCGCAGTCGGCCCGTTACTACCAGCCCGTAAATACCGGCCCGTAAACAACATCCGGCCTCGTTATCTTAGTTGAGCCGTTACTTTCATCATGTCAAACCCGGAGTGTCAAATAGCTGCCGTTTGTGGCGGCCTTACATATAAATAATACATAAACACTCAAAAATAATTACATACACAATAATTACATAACTGTGCATCAATTTACATTCGATCTTAAGTTCATCCTGCATACTCGCACCATCAATATAACAGTTCAGCTCCTCCAAAATAATACCCTCCGGTTCATAATAATTGACTCTAATATGGATGTATCTAGACACATTTTAGTTCTAGATACATCCATATTGAAGTCAATTAATATGGATCAGAGGGCAGTTTAGCTTGCACCAAAGCAAGACAACCAGCCCAAAATACAATTCAACTGTCCACCATAGCACCACCAGTTAACCATGTTTACTCGTGCACGGACCTGCTAAATGTTTCAAGCTTTGCCTCAAGGGCAGCCTGCCTCTCTCTCGATTCATGTACCTTTCTGTTAAGCTCCAACAGATTAGCACTCTGGGAGTCGACAAGATCTTGAAGGTCCACTTTTCCCCTCCGCTCTGTCTCCAGTAAATCAGCAAGGGTGCTCATATTTGATCGCGTGGGTCTATGCTCGAGTCCCACATTCTGAAGAAACATAGGTTTATTTTCTCTCTTACCAAGGACATCAGATAAAACCAGGGTCTCATTCTTTTGCTCTCCATATGGTGTAGGTTGAGACATCTCTTCTTCAATCTCAGTCTTGTTTAGCAATAAAGATAGAAGACAGATTGGTGTTAGATGAAACAATGTATAAACTTCGTTTCAGCGATAACTCAATAAATGCTTACTCACCAGAACACGTTGTACTTCAGAGGAGTAGCAGTCGTCCTTGCTGCGGTGTGTCTCCCTGAACAGATCCACAGGACTTGATTCTTTACCCATGTACGAGTCTTCCTGAAAGTAAACACATACGTGCAGCCAACTTATAGGTTCTATAAAGGATTTTGTGAATCACCAATAATGTGTGTGATGTTATGTGTTGATGTGCAAGTTAATCACTATTTATAGCAGTTCGATGCAGAGCATCTATATTGTAGAAAGAATCTGCAAACTTTAGCACAAACTTAGTATTCAATCTCATTACCCAACCATGTTGGACAAGAATGTCCTACATGCCCTGTAATGTGTAACTCTTGAAGACAGTTATGTGGCCGAAGGTACTGAAGAACCATTGCTCCCACATCAGCCTCGATATTCCATCCCCACTATAATTTTAACTTGTGCAAATGTTTTTTATCAAACAACTTAACTTCGGCTGCTTCTTCTTTTGTACTTATTCTCTCAAGGTTATAAATACCAAGCTCCCTTAGCTCCATTAGATCGATCACCAAGCTGTTTTAGCTCAAAACCATTATTTTCTCTGTGAACTTCAAATTTTCTTAATTCTTGTAAGAATTGTAGTTTTCCCACGTTAGAAATAACAGAGTGAAGTTCATCATTATTAGTAAGAAAATGACGCAGTTTCGAAAGGTTGCTCATGTCCCTAGGTAAATCAAGACAACCATGCCATTCTTCTAGATGCAGAATGCGTAAGTGGTAAAATCTAGAAAGAGTAGCTGGTAGAAGCATTTCACTACGAGACATGGTCCCTAGCCTTAGGTACCTCAGATGTACAAGTTCTGGAAAATTGTGTAACATGGCCTCTAATTGGCAAGAGGATATTTAATAGTATTATCTAGGAAAAATAACATATAGTAGCCTCCTCTCGTCTGTTCTCGTGATCGAGCATCGAGCGAGAGAGGTAGTAGCGGCGGCGTGACCTAGGAAGCGGGAGCTGGGTCAGGCAGGCAAACGACGGAGGAGGTCGAGCAATCGCCGGGTGATAGGCAGTCAGTGCGGCGTATTCTCCAGTGAGAAGCCAGCAGCAGGGTGCGAGCGGCTGCATAGCTGAACGACGGGATGTCTCCTCCCTTGGCGGCGCAGCTGCCAAGATGGACAAGAAGGAGAAAAGCCATACTTTTTTTTTGATTTTTTTTTCACTTTTATAGAACACTTGTGTGATTTGATGAATTTGTGAAAGTTGAAGTGTTACATAGATTTGTCTGATGTTGCGCAACAAGATGTCCCATGGCTGCCTTAATAACTCTACGCTACATGGAGCAAGGAATATTTAGGGCATCTCTAATAGGGCGGTGTAAATGGACGTTGAGCGAGAGTTTGCATTCGCATAGTCGAAAAATGCGTCTGAAATCAGGCCTAGCGGCCCGACGCATAGTGGCTGAGTTATCCGCGGATACGCGAACGCGGCCCAAATATGCGATTCGGATGCGTCTCTATGAACGCTGCTCGGTCGCGCCGCGTGACCGCTCGCGTCTAGGCGGACCCGGCTCGATACGTCTTCTCAGAGGCGCCAGTACTGGCGACGAGGCGTCGCTTCGTCAGTCTACGCCACGTTAACGACGATGGCTCACCTGCCGAGCAGCCGCCGCCCACCTCTGTTAACAAAGTTAATGGCGCTTCCACGCGTGCCGCGCCCCACGGCTGCCTCCGGCGTATATAAAGAGGAGTGCACGCTCGACTGTCTCTCATCTCATCTCCTCCCACACAAACCCTAGATGCCGCACAACCTCCACCGTAGCGCCACTCACCACAAGCCCGCGAGGGAATCCATGGCTAGTCCATGTGGTCCACGAGGAGGTCGAGGCTGCGGGCGAGGCTGCGGGTGCGGGCGCCGGGCCACCATGCTAGAGCATCATCACCCCACCGCTTGTCGTTGCATGCGCCGTCATCGTCTTCGGAGGAGGCGAGGTGCTTCGAGTTCATCCTTCGCATCGACTAGGACCCCCTCGACATCAAGCGGCTGCCGGACAAGTTCGCTGAGTTCATCATGGCGCCGAGCCGGTCAAGGTGCAGTTGCGGGAAGCTAGATGTGGCTTCTGTGGGTGGCCTGTCGAGGTCGGGCAGGGCAAGATATACCTGCACACCGGGTGGGATAAGTCCGCCCGCGCTCAAAACCTCGAGGCTGGCTGCCTGCTCATCTTCCTCTACGAAGGCGACAACGAGATGATCGTCAAGGTGTTCGACAAGACATCCTACCGTAGGCACTACTACACGGATGAGTCCGGCGAGGACATCGACAGCTAGTGATGTTCGATTGTTCTTTCTTTGCATCGAAGATGGCCATCGGCCAGTTGAAGCCACTAGTGGAGGTTTCTAGATGCTCTTCATGCACATATAAGCATGGTTCAAAAAAGCGTACGCCTAGGTACGCTTAAGCGCGCTTAAGCGCTGAGCGGTTGTCTTCCGCTTCGCTTTTGGCCTAAGCGTTCGATTAAGCGAGACAGGGAATCTGGTTGTGTTTTGTGCTAGAATCTCCTCTATGCGAGTGTTGGTGTGTTGCCTGTGTTGCTCTGCTCCTTGCTCGACGCATTGATGGTGATTAGGTCTTGCTTAGCTGCTTGCTACTCCTCTACTGCTTAGCTGCTTGCTACTCCAGTAAAGCTTAGCTGCTTGTTTGTGTTTGTTACATTGTTTGCTTAGCTGCTTGTGTGTTTATAAGAAATTGGAGCAAAACCGAGGCTAACCAAGGTATTAATCCCCGTATTCCTTAGAAATGTAGCATTACATGCTTAGGATACAAATTTACAGCATATTATAGGGGTATATGTGCCCATCTTGGTTTCCCTGTTTCATGTTCGTACAATTTTAGCCTGAGCACTTAAGCGGCGCTTAAGCTCGCTTAAGCAGCAGTTCCTCTAAGCAGTGCCTCACCGCTCGCTTAGCGCCTAGCGCTTTTTTGAACCTTGCATATAAGAATATAGGCTCACAGAACCCAGCTTGATTTTCTAGTTTGGGCGACTAGGTGTTTGAGAGTGTTCTATCTTGGCAGCGAAAGAACTAAACTAGCGAGTCCAACACTAGTTAGATCTTGTTATTTTGCAATTTTGAAACCATGTTCCAAACTATATAGTTGTTTGCGTAATATTTCTATCTATAATTAAATGAAAAAAGAAAAAAACTGGTAAAACTATTTATGTGTCCGCATGTTGTAGGCACCTAGGCCAGGCGGAAACGGACGCACGGTAAAAAAAAAACGACAATTTTCGTGTTCACGGAGCGACGCAAACAGACGTGCGCAACTACTTTCAGCGTCCGATAGATGTTGCCCCATTGGAGATACCCTTAGAAGTACGGTGTGCCTGTGTTTAAGTTAACTAAGATTTTCTTAAGTCTCCGTCACCTCATTTCCGCAGAAAAGTGCAATTACACTTTTTGAACAAAAACGTGCAATTTTTTTCGTAAGTTTAAACTGGGTGGAGTTTTGCCATTGCGACCAAACGGCATTAAAGCTTCATTATCAATATTTTCTAGGTTTTTTATATTTAAATATGTTCCAAAAAGAATTTGTAGTATGCAATTAGGTTTACAATCATATTGTTTAGACTATTTTAGATTTTGTACCATTTTTATTTTTGAAGTTCGCCCGACCTCAAAACTTTTCCGTCATTCGCCACTCCTGCAGCAACACGCGGAGTATTGTCAGTTAGTTTACAAGCGGAGACTCCAGCAGTTACACAGCAAAAGGAAAAGAAAATAAAATGAATGGAGTATGTTCAATACAGAGCACGTTCCTTTATTGTCTGTCTTATATACATTTTCTGTAGGCCAAAAAATGGGTAACAATTTCTTATCCTAATGCTGCTTCCAAAATCCTGACATCTACAAAGATCAACCTCGAGCTGGTATTTACAGGGATCAGCTCATGATGCTTTCATGCAATGGTTCTGTATCATCATAACTCAGCAAGGCAAACTTCACATGCAATCCAATCTTTCCCCCTTCCTTCACAAGTTTGGCAGCAGTCACCAGCCAGTGCCCAGGAACATCATGGGGCCCCTTCACCACCTCCGACATATCGACGAACTTCAGGAGCTTTCTCGACTGAAGTGGGACGGGTGGGCCGTCAGGGTAAACACCTGAATTCAGCTGTGCCGGCTCATGTTTCTGGGGAGGCTGCACATTGCGGTGCGTGAAAGGGGAGCTCAGGGTTGTGCTTATTGTTGTAAGGAAGCTCCCCTTTTGAGATGCTGCTGGGGATCGGATCCACTCAGATTTGTGTACGGTACAGTTTGGGATGTGCGTGTAGTGGAGCCGAAGATGGAGAACCTTCCTTGCCCAGGTTCCCTTTGTGAAGAGTTGGGCACCAGTGACGATGAAAACTCCACCAGAAACTCTCCTACTCCACTCAGGGTTATACTTTACAGCAGATGTAGCAACGCATGCGTAACTATTCCACTGGATGGCCTCAATGTACCCTGGGTCAGTGTCTTGTGACTCACGCCACTCCGATATCAAAGATGTCGTCGAGTCTCCAAGCATGCTTGGGACACTAGAGAGGTGCTGGACATGGATGGCCAACCGATTGCACTTCCTACCCTCAAGATACAACCGAAGGCCGACTACAGGCTTCTGGGCAGTTGACACCTGGAACAATAAAAATACATGTTGGTTATTAGATGGAAGCCGGACTTTAGGCAAAAGTAGAACTCCTTCAATTCTAACATTCTAGACAGATAACTTTGATCTATTAAGTCTCTACAGTAGCAAGCATACAATGGGAACTTCATAAGCGGTACCTGAGAAGTGCTAACCCGAAGTTTGGGGCCAAGGAATCTGAACTGCAATGAAGGGTAGGAGCCTTTTCTCTTCTGAGGTCCAAGGACAAGCTCATTGAAGATAGGTGCCCATTGTAGAGGCACTTGAAACTCCAAGAAATGTTGTAACTCGTGAAGATCAGGTTTATCTGAGAGATAAATGAGCTTTGTGAAAATTGACTTAATCAAGTAGCATTCTTCCCTCAAAAGCAAAAACAAAAAAAAAAGCATTCTGAGCTAGATCTTTCAATGAAGTTAACAATACAGTTAATCTGAGAAAAACAAATTATAGGGTGAGAGTTGGAGTTGGTAAGGCAAAATGCAAATTAATTTCAAGCAAAAGTGCTGTCTCCACGACTTACAGCGAAGATATAAATTGATGGCATGGCTGAGGTAACCACTACCAGGGATGCCGGTAAGAAGAGAGGTGATAGGAACAAATTTGAACATTATAGCATCAGGATTCTTCGGAACTGTTTGTAGCCACCTAGAGTGACTGGGTATACGCACATCTCCACCCCTTTTCGAACATGTAATCGTCAGGCCCTGTTTGGTGAATAAGTTTATGTTCCAGCATGCAGATAACTTGAGAGTCAACTGGGACAGTAAGATAGGAAAAACTTACATCCTTGGTAGATGATTCTGAGTAGCTGGAAAGATGCAAGTTATTAGGCTGCTGTATTATCCTGACAAAAACATCAGGCACCTATAATGATAACAATCAGGTTAGTTAATATATTCATACAACATATTTCAACATGGGGCTGACTGCCTCAGGATAAGAATATTTATACCTTGCTCTTGCCATCCTTAGTTTTACGATGTATAGGGGAGAGATTTTTCCCATCAGAGAATAGAAAATCGCCAAGATCTTCCAGATGTAGCTTAAGGTCAGCAGATGAAATAGTTGAGGAATGACTTTGTTTAACACATATGACATCCTGACCTCCAACTGCTATTTCAACAATTATGTGTGTCCCATAAGTTCTGATAAACCTGAAAAAATCATAAGATGAGAAATTAGTAGGTACATGTAAGGTGTTGTACGTATACTGCAAATTGAAGTAGTGGATGCAGTTCATAGAACTTGCCATATTAATATATCTAGTTAACTGATGGAAAAGATATAAAGCCCCCAAAATATCCTAAAATCTTCACCCAGAAAATATAACGCCCCCAAAATATCCTAAAATCTTCACCCAGAAGGCCGTTAGTGTAGGAGTCATGAACCTCACAAGTCACAACCAAACAAAAAAAATGTAGCAATTCATTCTTTTTTGGAACATGCATCAGACTGCGTGTCATTTGTATTAGATAGGGCACTGATACAAAAGGTAGTAATTCATGATATGTTGTAGGTAGTTCAACAGACACACAAACAAGGCACCTAATGAAGTTAATCCAATCTAAACATAGTTAATTGGTTTATAGTTGCCGAAGTGTCTTACCATGACAAAGCTACAGGATCCCACTTGGATGGAACATCATTTTTTACTTCGTCGCGAAGAACCAATGGAGAAGCTTTTAGGTTCAGGTTGAACAATGAAATGAAATAGCCATCGAAAGCGAGATGCTTAGTATCTTTGGCATCTGTCAGCCAAGCTCCCGTTAAATCGAAAAGTGTGTTGAAATACCCCGAAGGCACTTTCCCTTGGACTGAAGATTTCTGATTAAGTAATTCTGACATCTGTCAAGAAAACCAAAATGTGATTACTACAAACTGATCCAGTTAAGATAGAGTGCAATAGCTGCATTCATCATGGTAATATAAGCCACCACAGTTTTTGACCAAACAAGTAGAAGGCACATCAAGAAACGCCATGGCTCTAGTTCTAAATCATCAAGGGGAAGTGGACTTGTTGGCATGTCCCTAGTGGCTAGTGTACAATTGAATATACTTGCATCCGTTCATCAACTAAAGCTGTCATTCATCTTCAAAAACAAGAAGGTTCTACACATTTAAGAGGCCGCATGGGCCAGAGAAACGCTGTCATCATGCATCACTAGTCTCGTTTAAAGACGCATCCGAAGGTCCACAATATTCTGTCACAGTAATACAATATCAATGCATTACCACTTCCATGACAGGGAATAGCTTTTCTCATGCCACACTTACTACCTAGCTAAACTTCACTCAGAAATATGTAAAGGGCAGTTTATCCTTCAGCCTTGAACAAAACTCCCAGTGCCGCACTGATCCTTTTCAGGCCACTGCTGGGTGCGATGGACACAACGCCTCCACAGTCATTCTATTGCTTTCTTGAGGGGGGAACTGGTCGTCTGCCAGTTGGTTATCCGTAAGCGCTCCCGCGAGGTCGTGTGTTCTAGCTCCAGGCTCCGCGCCATTGGTGCCTAGAGCTCCCCCTGTCTTACTATATTGGTGCAGAGGGTCCTCCCTCCTGCTCTTGTTTTTAATTTCTTTCTTGAGCCATGGATAACCTAGGTGAGCTGGATGATTGAAAGCGCTGAACATTTTGAGTTTGTCAAACAAAATGGAACTAGACTTGAAGCAGGCATGAACAAGAACTTGCTAGCATGGAATCCCAATTCAATTAAGAGGATTAGCTAGTAATTAGAAACTGAATTTCACGCAAAGTGCCAGAGTCTCCTCCCTCCTGCTGTTCTCTATTTTTGTATTGCCTTCTTGAGACATAGAAAAACTAGGTGAGCTGACGTGGATGATTGCAAGCGCTGAACATTTTGAGTGTCAAACAAAATGCTACTAGATTTGACAACCATGAAAAAGAATACGCTAGCTTGGAATCCCAATTCAATTCAGAGGAGTAGCTAGTAAGTAGTAACTGAATTTGGCACGATACCTCCGATCTCTTTGCGGGAGTTTTTATGACTTTTCTCTCAAGTGTCTACTATATTTGTAAGCATCTGGGTTGCAGTGTTTTTAACACGCGATCCAATAACAGGAGGAGAAGAGAAGAGGAAGGGGCAACGACGCCCAATCCCCCAAATCCGCAAACAAAACATTGGCTGCACTGCACGGCACGGCAACACACAGCAAGCTGGAACAAGCAAAGACCGATCGCGTCACGCGCGGGGAGAGGGGCACCTGGTTAAACTCGAGGACGTCGGAGCGGAAGCGTATGCGGTCGCCCTTGTCGATGCCGACGTCGCGCGGCACCCCGCGCAGAACCGCGCCGCCCCCTCCCGGTACGGAGACATCCCTCGCCCCTGCTTCGCAGAGATCGACGAGCCGCCGGCGGATCTTGGCGAATCGCAGGCGGAAGTCAGACGTGAGGTCGAAGCCCGCGCCCAGAGCACGCGCCACCTCCTCTCCCACCTCCATCCCCTCTCTCCTTCACTTCCCTTTCCTTACACGCACGCGCGTGCGCGCTCAGCACAGGTAGGCGACAACAGGACAGCTAGAGCCTCCTATCCTCCTTGTGGCGCATGCGTTTCTCGTACCGTGATGCGGATGCCTCCTCGGAGCGGAGAAGGGGAAGAGGAGGAAGAAGAAGAAGAAGAATTGGTAGGAAGGTTTGACTATGGAAAAAGGGCGCAGGAAATAAGGAGTAAGGGGTTTGGTGGGAGTGGGAGTGGGACTATGGCCAATGGGCCACACGGAAATGTAACGGAAGGGCCAGGCCAACAGAAAGGGGAAAGCGGTGGGGACTGGGGGAGGCAGAGTCTGAGACGGCGCCGTGGTCTTCGTGTCGGGTCGGTGGACAAAGCAGGAGAATTCACACATCAGGTATCTCCGACGGTCCCACGCAAACAGAAACCGAGTCATCCTTTGCATCGGTCCGTAGATAAAAAATACGGAGTACTAAATCTACTCCCAGCCTTGCAGCCCAACAATGCTACACCTACGGAAGAATATTACGGGATAGATTTACGGACTGGTCGTGCCATCACCCAATTGGTCCAGGCTGAAACAGTTGCTCCGCAGATTCAGGAGACGATGAATCAGAATCAGCCACGTCCATCCGTAAGCAAGTTTCCGTAACAAACTGTCCGTAAACATAGCATTATTGCTAACAGCCTGATGGAAAATGTTTAGCCTGTTTGCGATGATGCAAACGTGTTTCAAATTTATGCGTTTGACACGCACCTCGCTGCGCGGGTCCTCTGCTGCGTCTAATATGGCGTGCTCGTGAGTGGTACAGAAGCCACTTTCATTCCTACCACTCCCAAATCGTATTCGGGTGGAGGTAAAAACCCTACCAAGCCATCATCACCTTAGCTGCGGAACCTACCATAGATGAGGCCGCCCCACCGTACCTGCCGTCGAAGAGACCACCCTCATGGCAGGCTCAAAGCGGGTCGAAGGCGGTGGTGCCAAAAGTCCAAAACAGCTGCTGCCGGTCATCATCAGCAATCGCAATGAAAAATCCATCAAATAAGATGGGCCTACGTGAAAAAAGAGACACACAATTTATGCGTCGCGATCGACCATGTCCTTAGCCACCCGAAGAGCGACACATGCTTTATTGGAGTTGCAAGGGCATGAGCATCGTCATCTGATGCCTCTGGCCATGGAGTATTTCAAGGCCAAGTGGAAGAAGGGATTCCACATGGTCCATTCTTGGAACCGGTTGAAGGACGCTCCCGAGCGGAAGATACGCTATATGGCCTACAAGGAAGCCCTCTAGAATGGCACCTTATGCGGGCTGAGCCCGTGTGGGTTGCCGGTCTCACGAATTGACCCTATGGAGTGTGATTGCAAAGGGGATTCGCGGGGAGGTGAACGAACACGAAGAACATGATACAAACACACACACACAAATCGGTTATCCTCGTTGGCACGAACCACCAACTCGATAGAATTGCAAGACAAAGACCAAACGGTAGAATCTCTCGCAAAAGATGGACAAATCCAAATAGAATCCCAAAGAGTAAAAGATCAATTGAGAATAGAGTTGCAAAGCAAGAGATTCTCAATAGATAGAATTACTAGAATGGAAAAGATCCGGATAAAGAGGGATACAATAGATTGGAGGGGGTTTCCCTAATTCAAAAAGGGATAATAGAGACATAAGCCAAGTCCATCTAAACATCAACTCTCTCTCATGAAGGTGGGGGTAGGTGTCTATTTATAGGTAAGGGGTCGAAGGGGTAAGTTACAAGCCAAAGGCTGAAATCTGGCTGAAACTCGACAGGGCGGAAGTACCGGCCCTTGGGGCGGTAGTTCCGGCCGGGCGGTAGTACCGACCAACTACCGGTCTACTTCTGCAAATGACCTCCTTGCTTGCAGTAGTGTCCAGGGGCGTCTTGGCGCAATTCCGTAAGTAGAGCGAAACTTGGGTGGTAGTATCGGCGGGCGGAAGTTTCGGTGGTGGCGGGCGAAGTTCCGGCTGCAGCTCCTTCAGCGTGAGCATCTTCGGCCTTGGACGGTGTTGTGGGTATACTTCATAGGTGTACCATCGACAGTGGCTAGATCTGGCAATCCTGGGTGGGCCACAGATGGTGATGGTGGAATATGGCCCATCGGGCAGGCCAGTTGCTGTTGATAAAGATGGAGGAAGTCCAGCCCAGGAACAAGGAGCCGGATCCACCGACCTACTCTGGAAGTCGGATCCGGCCTGGCCCATCAGGGGTAGCCGGATCTAGTGCGGCGTAAGTGATAAGGGCTAAGCCCTAGGGGAGGCCCGATCTTCACGGATTTGGGTGGAATTCGTGGGGAAGGTGGTAGACCACGAAGAACACGAAGGGGGATCAGAGATACAAACTCACACACACACACACAAATCGGTTTGTCCTCGTTGGCCCGAACCACCAACTCGATAGAAGTTGCAGAAAAAGATCTTTCGGTAGAAGTCCCGCAAAAAGATCGACGAATCGAATCCTAGAGATCTAGAAGGGTGAAAAGACCAAGGTTGATCGAAGTGCAAGCAAAAGACCCAAAGGTAGAAGTGCAAGCAAAAGATCAACGATTGTTAGAAGTCACCAAAGAGATCACAAGGATTCGACAAGGAGATTGCGTGGTACAAGATCTAGGATCTATGGTAGGTGACATAGGCATCCCAAATGGGCCTGCCGAAGATAGTACCCGGGGTTTACTGAAGGCCCACTACCCGAAGAATAAGAAGATTCGGAAGCCCAAGATATTATTAAGGAAAGCTAGAGTTGTAATAGGAGGCATTATTTGTAATCTTGCGGGATGAGTTAGAAACCGTCCCGGACTCTGTAACTTGTACAACACGAATCCCTCGGCTCCGCCTCCTATATAAGGGGGAGTCGAGGGACGAAGAAAGCATCGAATCATTATTTCTCAAACCCTAGTTTCATAATCGTCGAGTACTTTTCGGCTGAAACCTTCGAGATCTACTTGCCCTCTACTTCCAACTAAACCCTAGTCTACAACCCGTAGGCATTGACAAGTTAATACCTTGTCAATTGGCGCCGTCTGTGGGAATTAGAGGCGTCAAGGATCTGGTCTCGATGGCACGTTCAAGATCATCGACTTCATCAACTGCAAGCAACGCAATGGATCGAGGTAAATAGATCGCTACTGGTCTTGTTGATTTTGTTCCTCACCCGCCCTCCCGTTTGGATGCATATGCGTATCTGGAGGAGCCTATGGAGATGACGTTCGGAAGATTTCACTTTCGCGTCGAGAAAGAGGGATCGTATCGTGTCGAAATTCCGATTTTGTCGGGATCGTCGGCGGTCGATTCCGATTTTTCAAGATATACATCGTCAACCGAATCAGGAGAGGAAGAAACTTCATCGTCACGCTTCATCAGCACCAGGGCAAGAGAAAAACTTGCCAAGATCTTCAGCGACATGTCGTTTGAGTCATCTGCGGACTCCTATATAAGCGATGGCTCAAGCAGTGTCGACAGCTACGACTTCATCGACAAATCTACTACAGTGGGCAAGGTCTTCACCAATCTTCATGATGGTGTCACCAAACCCAGCATAGATCTGAAAACAAAATATCATCAGATTTATGTCATCGGAGAGCCAAGTCATGATCAGGAGGAAACATCTGAGGCTTTTGACGATTTGGGAAATCCATACGTTGATCCCTCTGATTTGCGACGAGGCCTAGGCAATAAATATATCGGGCCACAGCCGCGAGACAGAGTCCGACTCCCGCAAGCAGCATGGGATAGAGCCGCAAGGGCTATGGATGGATCAGAGCCAATGGCTACCACAGCCACGCCAGAAGAATTACAAGCATATCAATATAGGCTCGCACGAGCTGCAAGGGAATTGGAAAAACAGACAGCTGAGCTAAACAGAAGAAAGGAGGCAGCCTCTGCATCAAGTAGGCGAAGGGCAGAGCTGAGTCGACAATCTAGAACTTCGGGTGATAGCCACAGAGAAGCTCGGAACAGAGCAAGATCAAGGTTGCAAAACGTACCTGAAGGAGAAAGAGAGCACTTGGTTCAAAACCTCGACATGTCTTTTATGTCGATAGATACCAGAGGAAACATCATACCCAAGACACTAGAAGCTGGGTATATGGCGACACAAGCTTCCATCCTTGCATCCAGACCACCCCCAGGAGATCCAAGGGAGGCATTGTATAACATGGCAATAGCAGGAGTAGGAGCCATGGGGACGGCGTTTGTATCAACACCTCCCGAAGGAACGGCAAGGCAAAATAGTCCACGACCTGCGGCAGTAACAGCAGCAGCGCCCGAAGGACCAAGTGGAGCAAGGGACACGGCAGCACAAGCAAGGGTCGACAGAGCGCGACAAAGCAGAAGGGAACATCGGCAGTCCCCAGAGTTAAACGACGAGGATATGTGTGGCTTGCCGTGCTTCACGAGGAGAGTTCGAAAAACTCGAGTCCCTTCAAGATTCAAGTTACCTGATAACTTCAAGAAATTCGACGGCCTTCAAGATCCAGAGGATTGGCTAGTGGATTATCTCGAGACAGTGAAGCTCACAGGAGGAACCAGAGCAACAGCTATGCAAAGCATCCAGGTACATTTGAGTGGAGCCGCACGATCTTGGATAAAGAAACTACCTCCAGGATCTATCGACAGCTGGGAAAGCTTCGAGGACGTGTTCGTCAAGAACTTCCGGTCCACGTGTAAGAACCTGCGTCATTAGAGGAGTTGAGAGTGTGCCGACAAAAGCCAGACGAGCCAATGAGAAAATATATCCAAAGGTGGAACATCATTAAAAACTCGGCAGAAATTATATCTGACGAGAGAGCGATAGATGCGTTTGTCGCAGGAATTAGGCGTGGAGATTTTGTCGAGGATTTGGGGAGGACCAATCCAAAGACAGTATCTGCTTTAATGGAAATAGCAAACAGATGGGCAGATGGAGAAGATGTTGTTCACAACAAACGGCATAGGTCGCCAGAGGAAGACCGCGGTCGAAACTATCAACCAAGGCGACGATTTCCTCGGCAGTACCCGAGCTATGATGCTCCAGGTCAAATTTCGGCAGGCTTCCGAGCAAACACCGGAGGAAACAACAGAGATGACTACCAGAGAAGCAATGAGCAACGAGGCGACAATAGAGATGACTCTCGAAACAATAGGCAAAATAGTGGGCCAAGGTTCCAGAGGCCTTTCGTGTCTCCCGAAGAGATGATGAACGGGCCGTGTCAGATGCACTTTTTCCTCGACAGCAACGGAAAAAGACAGTCAGGACATCTGCAGAAAGATTGTCGCAATTTCCAGGCAATGTTAAGGTGGGCAGAGCATGCTAATGCTCGGGCAGCACAGAGAAATCCTCGAGAACCCAGGAGTGATATTCACTTGCCACCTCCTCCCGTGATTACGGACGAAAATCGACATCAGCTCAGAATAGCGGCAGCACCTGCACCACCGCCTTATGTTGATCCTAACTCTAACGGAGCGGTCTCGATGATTCAGAAGGGAAGGCCATCCAATAGATCTCAGAAAGTAATCTCGCGGCAGGTGTTCATGGCAGAGAAAATGCCTCCACCAACAGTCGAATACCTTAATTGGTCAGGGCAAGACATTGGCTTCACCATAGCAGATCATCCACAACAAGTTCCTCGACCAGGACAGTCAGCACTTATACTACCAGCAGTTATCGCAGGATTTGACGTATCTGGCGTGTTTATAGATGGCGGCAGCAGCTTAAACCTTATGTATGCAGATACATTAAGGAAGATGAACATATCCCTAGCAAACCTGAAGCCAACAGACACGAGATTTCACGGTATCACACCGGAGAAGCCAAGTTATCCGCTGGGGAAGATTAATCTCGACGTTCAGTTTGGGACCCGAGAAAATTACAGAATCGAGAAGTTGGAGTTTGAAGTCGTAGATTTCCCGTCACAATACCACGCTTTGTTGGGACGACCAGCATATGCTAGATTTATGGCGGTACCACACTACACGTACTTGTTGTGGAGGATGCCTGGACCTAAGGGACCAATCACAGTCAAAGGAAGTTTCGCCCTAGCCGATAAATGTGATAAGGATTTTCATCGAATATCAGAAACTTTCGGGATGCAAGCTGAGTATTTGGCGTCAAGGCTCATGACTGACTACGACGTGTTGCCAGACGTTGGACGGCCAAATAAAGAATCAACTTTCAACACTGAGAAAAATTCTAAGGAGGTGCAGATTCACCCGACAGACCCGAAAAAGACGACGTCCATCGCAAACGACATGGACCTCGCATAGGAAAGCGCGCTCGTCGAGTTCCTCCGTGAGAACTGGAAAATCTTCGCATGGTGTCCAGCTGACATGCCAGGAGTACCCAGGGAACTTGCCGAGCACCACCTAAACTTGGATCCACTAGCAAGACCAATCAAACAACCTTTGCGACGTTTTTCGGAACCAAATCGCAAGGCTATGCTGTCAGAAATTGATCGACTAAGAGAAGCTGGTTTTGTCAAGGAGTTGCACACAGAGGCCACATGGGTAGCAAATCATGTGTTGGTGCCGAAGAAAAACACTAAGGTCCTTCGCATGTGCGTCGACTTTACGTGTCTCAACAAACATTGTCCAAAGGATCACTTTCCCCTCCCGAGGATCGATCAAATTATCGACTCCACGGTAGGATGTGAACGTCTTTCCTTTTTGGACGCATATTCTGGTTATAACCAGATCAGATTAAAAGAAGAAGATGAAGTAAAAACAGCGTTCATCACACCTTACGGCGTGTTCTGCTATAGAACAATGCCCTTTGGTTTGAAAAATGCGGGAGCAACATATCAGAGGATGATGCAGAAGTGTTTGGCGACACAGATTGGAAAAAATGTGCAAGTATACATCGACGATGTCATCATAACGTCAAAAAAGGGGGCGACGTTGATCGAGGATCTCAAGGAAACCTTTGACAACCTCGACAAGTTCTGCCTCAAGCTGAACCCGACGAAGTGCTCCTTCGGCGTCCCAGCAGGAGAACTTCTTGGGTTTCTAGTTTCAGCAAGAAGGATTGAAGCAAATCCCGACAAAATACAAGCTATCGTAACAATGAGGAAGCCAACAAAGTTGAAAGAAATACAGCAACTAACTGGGCGAGTCGCAGCTTTGAGCAGATTCGTCGCCAAGCTGGGAGAAAAAGCGTTACCGTTCTACGCTTTGATAAAGCAAGGGGAGAAATTCCAGTGGAACGAAGAAGCCGATAGAGCTTTCGAGGATCTGAAACGCACGATCTCGACACCACCAATCTTGGTGGCGCCGAAGGAAAAGGAACCTCTCCTGCTGTACATTGCAGCCACACCCCAAGTGGTTAGCACGGTGCTAGTTGTCGAAAGAGAAGAAGAAGGGAAACTCCATGGAGTGCAAAGGCCGGTATATTTCATCAGTGAAGTTTTATCGCCTTCCAAACAGCGGTACCCGCAGTACCAGAAACTAGCATATGGAGTAATTACAACGGCAAGAAAGTTGCGATACTATTTTTCGGCACACCCGATAATAGTAGTCAATGAAGCACCTCTTTCAAATATACTGAACAATCCAGAAGCTACAGGGCGTGTCTCCCTTTGGGGAATAGAACTCTCCCCTCGGGACATCACGTATGAAAAAAGAAAGGCAATCAAGTCGCAAGTTTTGCCAGATTTCATTGCAGAGTGGATGGAGCTGCAAAACACGGGACCCCCAGATTTGTCGAGAACTTAGACCATGGATTTTGATGGATCCAAGAGAGTAGAAGGAGCTGGCGCAGGAGTGATACTTATATCACCAGAAGGCGACAAGTTAAAGTATGTCCTACGGATGACGTTCCCAAACGCATCCAACAATGAAGCAGAATACGAAGCCCTCATAGATGGGATGAAGATGGCAAAAGCTTGCGGTGCAACTCGGCTAAAAATCTTTGGCGACTCACAATTGGTGGCTCAGCAAGTTATGAACCAATGTGATGCAGTCAATGATAGCATGATAGCATATAAGGAGGTGTACAATGAGCTCGAGAAGCTGTTCGATGGATGCGAGGTAAATCACATCAGTAGGTTGAGCAATGATGAAGCCGACGTTCTCGCAAACATCGCGTCGCAGTGCCTTCCAATCCCGCCAGGTGTATTTTGGGAAGAGATAGCTGAGAGATCCACAAAGCCGAAGAAAGCGCAGAAAAAAGCAAAGGAAGAAAAAACTTCGGCGCCCCTTAAAGAAGCCGCGGAGGACGAAGAGGACCAAGAGCTTGTGATGATGTTAGAAGTTCCTTGGATGCAAGCATACATATCGTATATCCTTCGGAAAGAAATACCCGACGATCCAGTTGAGGCAAGGCGAGTTATTCGACGGTCCAAAGCTTTCACAGTAGTCAAAGGGGAGTTATACAAGCGAAGTATTTCAAAGGCGTCTGCGAGGTGCGTCACACCCGAAGAAGGAAGGATAATCCTAAAGGATGTGCATGAAGGAATATGTGGTCACCACGCGAGCAGTCGAGCTATTGCGGCCAAGGTTTTTCGGGCAGGATTTTACTGGTTGACAGCAATTGAGGATGCCAAAGAAATAGTATGAACCTGCGACGCGTGCCAAAGATTTGCCGCAAAACCTCACTCTCCGGCGGCAAAACTGATGCCAATACCATTGTCATGGCCCTTTGACCAATGGGGACTTGATATGGTGGGCAAGTTGCACAAAGCTTCGCCAGGAGGATATGAGTACCTGCTGGTTGCTGTGGACAAATTCACCAAGTGGGTAGAAGCGAAGCCAATAAATTCACCAGATGCAGCGTCGGCAATAAAGTTTGTGAAGGGCCTCGTTTTTCGGTTTGGAGTGCCTCATAGCATCGTCACAGACAACGGTACTAACTTTACAGCCAAGGAGTTCAAGGCATACTGTGCAGAAGTAGGCATTAAATTGCACTTTGCGTCAGTTGGACACCCGCAAACCAATGGTCAAGTCGAAAAAGCCAATGGTATCATCTGCAACGGCATCAAAAAGCGCCTGCTAGGACCGCTTGAAAAAGCTCGACATACCTGGCCAGAAGAATTGCCAAGTGTTTTGTGGAGCATCCGAACAACACCAAATACGGCGACACAAGAAACTCCGTTTTTCCTCGTCCACGGAGCCGAAGCAGTACTACCAATTGAAATAGAGCATGATTCTCCAAGAGTAACAGAGTATGACGAAGAAACATCACGAAAAGCTCGGGAGGATGATATGGATGCACTCGATGAAGCTCGAGATGAAGTACTATCACGAGTCACCAAGTACCAGCAGGACCTGAAAAACTACCACAGTCGACGATTGCGGCCTAGATCTTTCCAGGTCGGTGATTTGGTCCTACGGCTTAACCAGCAAAGTACTGAAAAGCTCGAGTCACCATGGTTGGGACCTTACGTCGTCACGGAAGTCATCGACGGAGGAGCATACAGGATCAAGGACAAGAAGACAGGGGTTCTCGAGAAAAACCCCTGGAACGTGGCGCAGCTCAGGCGGTTCTACGCTTAGAGTCGAAATATAGTCCTCCTCTGTAAAAATACAATGTACTGAAACGCCCGCGAGTTTTCAGACGCACTCTTTTCCTTTTCGGGGCACCGAGTGGGGCCGGAAAGGTTTTTAATGAGGCGGGCTCGCGGTGCTGCAATATAATAAAGATAGTGGAGATATCTTCTTATTCTTCGATACGCTCGGGGGCTCAAACGCCTTCAAGTTACAAAATATACACAATATAGATAAACTAACCGAAATATTTCGCCTTGGTACAATGAATACCTCGCAAAATAGAACATCGGGAGTTAACAACTATAAATATAGTGTACTCGTCAAAATCTTACTGCTTTGGTCTGAAAACCTCGCAACAAAAATATAGAACTTCGCCACCAAGACACTCGGGGGCTCGTAACCCATCGATGGAAAAATAAATATATTTTCTTACGACAAGAGGAAAAAATCTTTGTGATAGCAAAACAGTATAAACTCCAGCCAAAGGCTCGGGGGCTCGGCGATCAAAAATAGAAACAATACATATTTACATAGTTGACAGCTTTACAATATAGATCATGTTTACAAATACACAAAGACGTATCAATGGTGGAACTACAGCAAGAAAAAGGAAAAAACCCTCAATGGATACCTAGCACATGGTCTATGGTTATTCGCTCATTGGAAGGAAGAGTACTATGCTCGGCATAGCTTCCCTTCACGAAGAACTCAGCATCCATCCGAAGAAGTTCATCCATCATATCTTCGGCGACAGGAGTTACCAGATCATCAATCTTGCCCATATTTCTCTTTTTCTTCGACATTTTGGCCAGGCACGTGGGAACAATTTGATCCATGGGCAATTTTGGATAGCAAATTTTTATCATCATCATAGCAAATCTGGCGCCAGCAGAGAGTTGAGCCCGCACAAAGCCATGGATCCGAGGAGCATCTCGAAATTTTTCCATTAAAGCAGGCAGAGTTTCTGGCATCTTGTTCCGAGGGAACATGGTTCCATAAACTAAAAATAACGTCTTCGTGCAGAAGTCAAGGAAGTCACGGACCTGAGCCGCGCGATCTTGGAATCTGACAATTTGGCGGGTACGCTCAGGAGTAACCCAAAAGTTAGAGCCATGTTGGGAAGCCAGTCTAAGCAGAACAGTGGCTCGAGCTTCAACACGTTGATCTTCGGCAGCAGTATCTAAAAATGAGCCTGGTACAGCAAATAAATTATCAAAGAAGGAAAAATAGCAAGAACAACGTCCAGCATGGTTATGAACAGGAAACATACCTGTCATGTCCAGGCTGGCGTCAGTCATTAGCTGAAGCATATAATTCTCGCGAGAAGAAGTTTCGGTAGCCTCAGCAACAGCAGCATCCTTTGCAGCAATGGCTTCTCTCGCCTGTTGAAGAGCAATTTTCTCTCTCTCGGATGCTTGTCGAGATTGTTCCATCATCGCAAGAGTTTGTTTCTTCATGGATTGGAGTTTTTGGCGAAGTTCTTGCAAATCTTGCGACAAATGTTCACTTGAAAAATCTCCGATAAGGGTTTTCTTCGAGAATGAAGAAGCAGGCGAAGTATCGGCAGAGCAAGGATTGGTCGAGTAGTTATCAAATATTAACTGGAAAAGAAAGTCTCAGGATCAATGATAGTGCAAGGAAGAATTTCATTGATTTCCAGGAAATTTACATGGATATTACAGAAGGAGTTCTCCAAAAGGACTACTAAGGCAATTGTCGCCAAAGCTAGTATGGCGACAATAGCAAAAGAAAAAGAAAAAACAAAGAAAGAAAGAAAAAGAAGAGGCATTCAACTAGACCTCCGGCCTTGATGAGCTAGGAGTTGAAGATGGCTTGATCCCGAGATAGGCCAGGATTTTCTTCGTGTTGGGCTTGGCTGCCTTGATCAAAGATCGCCATTTTGTTTGCTCTATCTGTTCGGTGTCGCCAACTTTCATCCAGTCAACAGTTTGTTGGCTGTCCACGACCAAGGCAACAGTGCTTTCGACAGCAATCTTCATGTTCTCCTGGCGCATCTTCAGTCCAAGATCTTCTGGTGGATTGAAGTCCTTGGCAAGAGCAAGGAAAGTCTTGGGCTCCTCTTTCTTCGGGAAGAAGTAGGGGAACAGTCTTGATAATCCTGCGTCAGCATGCTCCATGCCTTCGCGAACTTCGGTTCCATGAAACTCCAGGAAAGAGAGTGCGTCAAGGAGGGGATCATTGTCGGGATCTTCAAGCTCAAATTCTTGGTTTGTTTTACCTGCCGCAGAAAATATATGTTGGTCGACAGCAAGCAAGGAAAAGCAAGTCTAAGAAAGATAGAAGGGATCGACAAAATTACCGAGGAAGCGCCGATTCTGCGTGTTCAAGCGCTTGATGATCGCCTTTTCACGAGTAGCCTGGGCGGCCTTGTGCTCATTCAAAGCAGTTTCGGCGTCATCAAGTCTTTTTTGCAGATCTTCGACACCAGCAGCTTTTGCCTTGGCCTTCTCAGCCTCTGCTTTAGCTTGGCTAGCGTCAAGTTCAGCTTTCTTGCGAGCTGTTTCACTTTGCTCCAGTTTCTGAGCAAGAGTGTCGACAAGCTTGTTGGCTTCTGCAAGTTTCTCTGCCAAAATAGTAAAGAATCGTCAAAATTGCGACAAAACAGGAGCAAGAAGTTATAAACAAGGGTCATTAAAAAGTTATTACCTTCAGTCTTGCTGGCATATTCACGGTACCCAATGAATTGGGCACCGATACGAACAAGCTCTTTGATCATAGGCTGTCAAAGAAGGACAAAGAAAGAAAACGTCGGTATGGGAAAAATATGAAGGCATAAAGAAGCAAACAGAGGAAATATAGATAGTGACAAGCAAATTAAGAACTTACATCATCCAAGAGAGGATTGGAGGAGCTACCCAATTGGAGGGTAGGCTCCACGATCGTTTCCACCCTTGTCCTTTTTGGTGAAGGGACAAGAGGGCTTGACGGAGGAGTGCGAGCGCCGACATTTTGTTGAGGAGGCGAGGATTCCTCTCCTTCAACTGGCGTCTCTGAAACAATTAAAGTATGTGACGTGCTCGTTCGAGCAGCCACATCAAGAGTTGGTACTTCTTCCTCATCATCACTATGATTAAAAGTCGACAGCATAAAAAGCAAGATAGACAAAAAATCTTCGAGTACAAAAATAAGGGGAAATAAAGGTGACTTACGAGCTGATGAGGGATTCAAGATATGGATCATAAGTTGCCTTCTGACGTGAAGGACCAACTTCTTCGGCTTTGGAGGTGCCGGAATCTTCGGCATCATTCCTCTTCCTCTTGTTCCTTGGAGAAACAGCAGGAGGAGGAGATTGTGCCGATGCAGTGCCTTCGGAGGCAGCCTCCTTTTCAGAAGACCCCGCAGATTTTAGAGAATCCACGGGTTCATTCACAAAAGAGGGGGCATCTTGGTTGTCGTCGGTGACAACGGCCCTTTCCTCGACTTCTCCACCTTCAGGAAGGGGGGAAGCGAAACAAGATTTGGATGGTTCTATACAAAAAACAGGGGAAGATGTCAAAAAAGGAGTTACAAAAAGATAGCAAGGCAATAACAAATCAATCGACAAAGGTTACCTTGGGAAGTGGATTGGTGGCGCTGTATGGTTTTACACGGCAAGAAGACGGGACAGGATCTTTTTTACTGAGAGACGAGATTTTTCGGACAAGCTTCTCTAAGTCCTTGACCTCTAAATCCGCTGACAACCGATCTGCGTCCTTGTCGCCAGCATACTTCCAGAGAGGGTATTTGCGAGCCTGAAGAGGCTGCACTCTGGTCCTAAGGAAATACGTCGTGATTTGGATACCTGACAACTCTTTGCCGCGAGTATTTTGCAACTCATGGATGCGAGTCATCAGGGCCTCTGTCGATATTTTTTCTTCTTCGGTAGCCTCTGCGTCCCAGGAGCGGCGGCGAAGAATTTTCTCGGCGCCATCGAAAGGAGGGATATTGTCTTCAGCACATCCATGGTTCTCCTCCTGAATGTACAACCACTTCTTGCGCCACCCTTGAACTGAGTCAGGGAGTTTGACGTCGAAGTAATCGACGGTGGGGCGAACAGAAATTACAACGCCGCCTATATTATAGGCGACATTTGGAGAGCCATTGCGGCGACAGAAGAAAATGCGCTTCCATAGCGCCCAGTTAGGCTGAACGCCAAGGAAGGCTTCGCAGAGGGTGATGAAAATAGAAATATGGAGGATGGAATTGGGCGTAAGGTGGTGAAGTTGCAGACCGTAAATAAAGAGCAATCCGCGGAGAAAAGGATGAATGGGGGCGGAAAGACCGCGGATGAGGTGGTCGACAAAACTTACCCGATACCCCATTGGAGGGGTTGGGTAGCTTTCTTCACTAGGGAAGCACAGCGCCTTGGGCTTCTTGCTGATCCCCAGCTTCTTCAAGAGATTGATGTCCTGGGTGGAAATCTTGGACCTTTCCCACTCCGCGGTTCCCAGATCCACGGCAGCCATTGATGATTCCGGCGTGCTGTGCTTGATCAAACAACGCGGTGGCATCAACAATGGCGCAGGAATGCAGCTTGGAGAAGATGAGCTTAGGGAATTGTGGAGCGCAGGAGGTTTTGCAGAGGAGAGCAGGAGAACGGCGCGAGCGGAAGTGCTCGAGGAAGAAGAAGGAGATCTTATATAGAGATGCGGCGAAGCGGCGGACCGTTGGATGGAAAAAGTGTGCGGCAGATGATAACCACATGGAAACAAGGGTAAAAAAGTATTTTTACATTGGAGGAGTTACGGTACGTGCGCCAGGAAAAGCGGAGGACGTGTGTCCCCCACCTGCACGACGTGTCAAGATAATGGATAAATTGGGCCCGCAAGCCAGCGGGAGAAGATTTCTCGTGATTTTTGACTCACAATCGTGGTTATCGTCAGCAATAACGTCACCTTGGCAGAAGAAAAAACTCGCCTCAACAGCTTCATAAAAGGCGACATAAAAAAAAATATTGGTGAGCCTTTGATCAAATACAAGTTTTTGATCAATTGCTCGGGGGCTACTTTGAAAAAATGAAAAGATCAAGAAAGACAAAATAGAAATGGCGTGAGCCTATGATCAAATACAAATATTTGTTCATAACCTCGGGGGCTACTCCCATCGGGAGCGCTGTTCGCGCACCCGAGAAATTATAAAATTTCGGGAGATAAAAGAAAATATAGCGGCATAAGACGTGGAGCCTACAACCAAGTACAAGTCCTTGGCTGTAGCCTCGGGGGCTACTCCCATCGTGAACGCTGCTCGCGTGCCCGATGAAATCATAAAAAAGAAAGAAAGAAAGAGAAAAAGAAAGATAGCAGAGCAAAAGAGTATATTTCGAGTTATAAATAACTCTGCACATACTCCCATCGGGAGAGCAATATAAGTCATCTTTGACTCAATAAAATGTGCCATTCCAACAGCCGAATAATCACTCGACAATATATTCTCAGAACGCCAAAGTTGCGATCAATTTCTGGATGCCGCAAATTTGCGAAGGTAAGACCCCACATCCGTTCTGTGTGGCGTGGCGCCGTCTCTGACGTCGATTTGCTACTTTTATCCGTATCAACAGATACGAAGAAAAATCCTAACGGACGCGTTAGGTACCCGATAAATTTTACTGGGACTCGACAGAATGGTAAGACCTTAAGCGGCACCTGTCGAAGTTTACACCAGTATCCCGAGATCATGTCCAGGGATGTGATCTTGAAGTAGGTTTTTGCGGATTGCCACTAGAGCAGTTAACTAGTACCTGATCCGTCAGATGAACTAGTCCCAACTACCATTATCCCTGTACAATATAGAAATTTATGTGAAGAAATATAGAAAAGTTAAAGTTGTCGAATAAAAATAAACAGTGGAGATTTTCCCTGACTCTACGATTCAAGCAAAATCTCGGGGGCTACTGACATAGGCATCCCAAATGGGCCTGCCGAAGAGAGTACCCGGGGTTTACTGAAGGCCCACTACCCGAAGAATAAGAAGATTCGGAAGCCCAAGATATTATTAAGGAAAGCTAGAGTTGTAATAGGAGGCATTATTTGTAATCTTGCGGGATGAGTTAGAAACCGTCCCGGACTCTGTAACTTGTACAACACGAATCCCTCGGCTCCGCCTCCTATATAAGGGGGAGTCGAGGGACGAATAAAGCATCGAATCATTGTTTCTCAAACCCTAGTTTCATAATCGTCGAGTACTTTTTGGCTGAAACCTTCGAGATCTACTTGCCCTCTACTTCCAACTAAACCCTAGTCTACAACCCGTAGGCATTGACAAGTTAATACCTTGTCAGTAGGGGTTCCCACATGGGGCAATGATGACCCACAAGTATAGGGGGTGTATCGTAGTATCTTCGATAAGTAAGAATGTCGATCCCAACGAGGAGCAGAAGGTGTTGACAAGCAGTTTTGATGAAGGATTCACTGTAAATGCTCACAGACAAGTATTCAGGGGGTTTCGACGTAACAGATGAATAAAGTATGAGTAAGTAAAGTGCGAGAGTAATAATTGCAGCGAGTGGCCCAATCCTTTTTAGCACAAAGGACAAGCCGGTTTGTTTACTTATAATGACCAAACGTTCTCGAGGACACACGGGGTTTTAGTCTAGTGCTTTCGCTACATACGGCTAATTAATCTTCATTGTTTTGATAAGTGTTGTGTGGGTGAACCTATGCTAATGTACCGCCCTTCCTAGGACTAATACACACTTGTGATTATACCCCTTGCAAGCATCCGCAACTACAAGAAAGTAATTAAGATAAATCTAACCACAGCCTTAAACTCTGAGATCCTGCTATCCCTCCTGCATCGATATACCAACGGGGGCTCAGGTTTCTGTCACTCCGGCAACCCCGCAATTGGCAAACGAGTACAAGATGCATTCCCCTAGGCCCATAAAGGTGAAGTGTCGTGTAGTCGACGTTCACACGACACCACTAGAAGAATAACACCACAACTTAAATATCATAACATTGAATATTACTCAACCATACTTCACTACTAACATTTAGACTTCACCCATGTCCTCAAGAACTAAACGAACTACTCACGAGACATCATATGGAACATGATCAGAGGTGATATGATGATGAATAACAATCTGAACATAAACCTTAGTTCAACGGTTTCACTCAATAGCATCAATAACTAGTAGAAATCAACACCGGGAGAGTTTCCCCTATCAAACGATCAAGATCAAACCCAAATTGCTACAGCGGTGGCGATGTGCAGCGGTGGAGACGGCGGTGATGATGATGAAGATGATGACGATGGTGATGGAGATGATGTCCAGCTCGATGACAGTGACGATGGCGTCGATTTCCCCCTCCGGAAGGGAATTTCCCCGGCGGATCTCAGCCTGCCGGAGAGCTCTTTTCTCTCTGGTGTTCTCCGCCCCGCAGAGGCGGCTGTGACTCTTCGCGACGTACCTCTAGAGCTTAGGTTTTCGGGACGAAGGCGTACGCGAAGAAAAGGAGGCGAGAGGGGGCTGTGGGCCCCCTCCTCACAGGGCGGCGCGGCCAGGCCTTGGGCCGCGCCGGCCTATGGGGTGGGCCCACCTCGGGTCCCCTCGGCTCCCCCTTCTGGCTCACTTCGTCTTCTGGAAAAATAGGATTTTTCGTATAATTTTCGTCAACTGTTGATCTTCCGAAATATTGCATTCTGATGGCGCTTTTTCTAGCAGAATCCTGGCTCCGGTGCGTGATCCTCCAATAATCATGAAACATGCAAAATAGATGAAATAACATAAGTATTATCTCCAAATATGAAATATATCAATGAATAACAGTAAATTATGATATAAAATAGTGATGCAAATTGGACGTATCAACTCCCCCCAAGCTTAGACTTCGCTTGTCCCCAAGCGAAACTGAACTCGGTAAACAGGACCACATGTTTATGGAGTGAAGAGTCGATAAATCAAATACGGACAAGAAGCATCATATTCATTCACACAAGACATTCTAGTAAACATCTTCCTCATATAATTCAACTTGAAACAAGTATAAGGTAATCACAAATGAAGGTGCATAAGAAATCATAGTTGGTGATGGCAAACTTTGTTCTTGGTCAGAGAACAATTAACAGGTTATACTTATCTTACCGAGCAGCGCTCTCATGTTAAAGTTTATATGGCACAACTTGCATACTCAATCATAATAATCTCCTCATGATCATTGATAACTTTCAAAGCTATATTCATTCAGATAAAACTTGTACTAAACAAGGAAGAATAAAAGACATGATGAAGCAAATCACAATATAATGGTTTGATCACAACTACTCAAATGCTTGCTTGAGATGGAGGGAAATAGGTTTACTGACTCAACATAAAGTAAAAGACAGGCCCTTCGCAGAGGGAAGCAGGGATTAAATCATGTGCTAGAGCTTTTTCAGTTTTGAAATCATATAAAGAGAATAAAAGTAACAATTTGAGAGGTGTTTGTTGTTGTCAACGACTGGTAGCGGGCACTCTAACCCCCTTGCCAGACAAACTCTCGAAGAGCGGCTCCCATAAAGTTTTATTTTGGGTTGGTACTCCTTCCAACCTTGCTTTCACAAACCATGGCTAACCGAATCCTCGGGTGCCTGCCAACAATCTCATACCATGAAGGAGTGCCTTTTATTTTAGTTTTATTTAGATGACACTCCTCCCCTCCTTTGCTTTCTCAAGCCATGGCTAACCGAATCCTTCGGGTGCCGTCCAACAATCACATACCATGGAGGAGTGTCTATTTAGGTTAATTAATTTGGGACTGGGAATCCCATTGCCAGCTCTTTTTGCAAAATTATTGGATAAGTGGATGAAGCCACTAGTCCATTGGTGAAAGTTACCCAACAAGATTGAAAGATAAAACACCACATACTTCCTCATGAGCTATAAAACATTGACACAAATAAGAGATAGTAAATTTTGAATTATTTAAAGGTAGCACACGAAGTATTTACTTGGAATGGCAGGAAATACCATGTAGTAGGTAGATATGGTGGACACAAATGGCATAGGTTTGGGTTGAGGTATGGATGCACGAGAAGCATTCCCTCTCAGTACAGGTCTTTGGCTAGCAAGGTTAATTAGCAAGCACAAGAGTTGAAGGAAACAAACAAATATACATGTGATAGAAACAATCATGCATCTTTCTTGTAAGCACAAACAATTTTAACTTCAGAATAATAAGCTATGAGCTAACAAGGAAGGAAAACAATGAAACAACTATATGTATTTCTCTTTTCTACTCAAACCTCAAGGTGTTGCTGCTATTGACCAATGCTAAGTTTGCCAAAACCAAATAGATTTATTCAATGCTCCCAAAGTGATACCAATACTAAAATCAAGATCAATCATATAATAGAGATTGCAAACTAAAATAAGGTGTGCAATATGTAAATGATAAGACTTCTCATTAATATTTCATAACGATAACTCACACCAAGGGATACATAGACAATCAACTAAAGGAGAGATACTTCCACACTGCAACACATCTTATATGATAACTTCCCTACTCATGATATGACACTACTTAATAGTAAAAAGTAAAAGATAGTGATGATGTGATACCGCGGCACTCCCCCAAGCTTGGAACAAACCAATGGGATGCCAATACCGATGATGAATTACTCCTTCGGTGATGGTGGTGATGAACTCCTCCCGCGCTTCTTACAGATCTCCTTCAGCTTCAGCTTCTCAGCTTGGCAATTCTGCACTAAGACTCGAAGAGATTCATTGTTATCTGAAGTTGGCGATGACGACCTTGTGATGGGAATCGAGTAATATTCTAGCATTCTACGGAGTCGGTAATTCTCCTCCTGGAGTATCTCCACTTCTCTCCTTAGAGCCCGATATTGATCACAAAACTCATGGGTAGTCCGTAGAGCTTCTTCCAACACAGGGAAAGAGTCGAGGCTAAGAGCAGGTGGTAAGGGTCCCTGCAAGTTATGAGAAAAAGAACGTCGAGTGTCAACAGATCCCACCAAGATTTGCTTACTCCCAACGGCTTGTTGCTCTTGTTTTGACGACACCCTTTTCACTTCTTCTTCCGAAAGCCCCTTGCCCTTGTTGTTGGAGGCCATGGTGCTTCTAGATTGGAAATAGATCCTGGCAAAAACAACTCGAAACAAAACACGTCGAGAAAACGATATACGGACCTCCAGGGGTCCAGGGGATTATATAGCAGGAATTTGTATGTCACAAGGAAAGTACTAGGTCGAACCAGAGTCGGAAAGAGGCGACGAGGCGGCTAGCTCATAGGGCAGCGCGGGCCAAGGCCAGGCCGCGCCGGCCTATGGGGGCACACCCTCGTGCGTCTCTTCCACTCCATTTCGATCTCGTAATTTTTCATATTTTCCAAAAACAGCAAAAATATTGTTCGGAACGTAAATCGCGAACTTTTTATTACCAGTACTGTTACCTATTCAAAGTCGAGTTCTGGCGGACTGTCAATTTGACCTTTGATGAAAGCCTCCGGTGTTTCCACTCGAATAATATCAACATCTACATTATAAGAATCACCTGAGATATAATGCTTGAGTCTTTGTCCATTCACCACTTGCGTGGCATCGCCTTGGAGAGAGCTAATTTTAATTGCTCCTGAATGATACACCTCCTCAACAACATATGGTCCTTCCCATTTCGAGAGTAATTTACCTGCAAAGAATCTGAGACGAGACCGATACAATAGGACTTTATCCCCAATATTAAATTCTCTTTTGATAATCCTTCTATCATGCCATTTCTTAACTTTCTCTTTAAAGAGTTTAGCATTTTCATAAGCTTCACTTCTCCATTCATCTAGAGAACTCAATTGCAACAACCTCTTATTACCGGCAAGTTCAGGATCTTTATTTAATTCTCTAACAGCCCAATAAGCTTTGTGCTCTAGTTCTAAAGGTAAATGACAAGCTTTTCCATAAACCATTTTATATGGTGACATTCCCATGGGATTTTTATAAGCAGTTCTATAAGCCCATAGTGCATCCTTCAATTTACTAGCCCAATTCTTTCTAGTTTTATTAATAGTCTTTTGCAAGATAGATTTAATTTCTCTATTTGATAGTTCTACTTGCCCACTAGTTTGAGAATGATAAGCAGAAGCAATTCTATGATTAATACCATATTTAGCAAGAGTTTTTCTAAAACCACCATGAATAAAATGAGAACCTCCATCTGTCATAATATATCTAGGAACTCCGAATCGAGGAAAAATAATATCTAAAAGCATTCTTAAAGAGGTATCACCATCAGCACTTTTTGTAGGTATGGCTTCCACCCATTTAGTAACATAATCAACGTCAACAAGTATATGAGTGTTACCTTCTGAAGAGGGAAAAGGTCCCATAAAGTCAAATCCCCAACAATCAAACGGTTCAATAACAAGAGTATAATTCATAGGCATTCCATTGCGTCTGGAGATATTACCAACTCTTTGACATTCATTACAAGATAAAATAAACTTCCTTGCATCTTTGAAGAGAGTCGGCCAATAAAAACCTGATTGTAGAACCTTTTGCGCGGTTCTATCTCCGGCGTGATGTCCTCCATAAGCACTACCATGACATTTACTTAATATCTCTTGCTGTTCATATTCGGGAACACATCTTCGCAGAATACCATCCACTCCTTCTTTATATAAGTGTGGGTCATCCCAAAAATAATGCCTCAAGTCATAAAAGAATTTCCTCCTTTGCTGGGCTGAAAAGGTTGGAGGCAAGTACTTGGAAACAATAAAGTTAGCATAATCAGCATACCAAGGGCTATCTCGCGAGCTCACCTTTATTACAGCCAATTGTTCATTTGGAAAACTATCATTAACAAGAACATGATCATAAGCAATATTTTCCAATCTAGACAAATTATCAGCAACATGATTATCAGCACCTTTCCTATCTACAATATGTAAATCAAATTCTTGCAACAGAAGTACCCATCTAATAAGCCTTGGCTTAGCATCTTTCTTTTGCATAAGGTATCTGATTGCAGCATGATCAGTATGAATAGTAACTTTTGAATCAACAATATAAGATCTAAACTTATCACAAGCAAAGACTACAGCTAACAATTCTTTTTCAGTAGTAGCATAATTTCTTTGAGCAGCATCAAGAGTTTTACCAGCATAATGAATAACATTCATTTTTTTATCTACTCGCTGTCCAAGAATAGCGCCTACAGCAAAATCACTAGCATCACACATAATTTCAAATGGTAAGTTCCAATCAGGAGGTTCAACTATAGGAGCAGTTGTTAAGGCTTTCTTTAGAGTTTCAAAAGCTTCCTTACAATCATCATCAAAAACAAAAGGTACATCTTTTTGAAGAAGATTAGTAAGAGGTTTTGAAATCTTGGAGAAGTCTTTAATAAACCTCCTATAAAACCCAGCATGACCAAGAACACTACAAATACCTTTAACATCCCTGGGATAGGGCATCTTCTCAATTGCTTCAACTTTAGCTCTATCAACTTCAATACCTCTCTTGGAAATTTTATGTCCCAATACAATTAACTCATTAACCATAAAGTGGCATTTCTCCCAATTAAGAACAAGGTTAGTTTCTTCACATCTCTGCAAAACTTTATCGAGGTTCCGCAAGCAATTATCAAAAGAATTTCCATAGACAGAAAAATCGTCCATGAATACCTCCACAATACTCTCACAAAAGCCATGAAAAATTGCAGACATGCATCTTTGAAAAGTAGCAGGAGCATTACATAAACCAAAAGGCATACGTCTATAATCATAAGTTCCATAGGGACAAGTGAAAGTGGTTTTCTCTTGATCCTTAGTTTTAACAGCAATTTGTGAGAACCCAGAATAACCATCAAGAAAGCAAAAATGAGTATTTTTAGATAACCTTTCTAACATTTGATCAATAAAAGGCAAAGGGTAATGATATTTCTTAGTAACCTTATTAACTTTTCGATAATCAATGCACATTCTATACCCTACAACTACTCTTTGAGGTATGAGCTCATCATTATCATTAGGCACAACAGTCATTCCTCCTTTCTTAGGAACACAATGCACAGGACTAACCCATCTACTATCAGCAATAGGATATATAATACCAGCTTCAAGAAGTCTTAATACCTCATTTCTTACCATATCCTTCATCTTAGGAATTAGACGACGCTGAGGTTCAACAACAGGCTTCGCATCATCTTCCATGTTAATGGCGTGTTGGCAAATAGAAGGAGAAATCCCCTTCAAATCATCAAGAGTGTAGCCAATAGCACCTCGGTGTTTCTTCAATATTTCCAATAATCTTTCTTCTTCAAACTCTGAAAGCTTAGAACTAATAATAACAGGATATATTTTCTTATCATCAATATGAGCATATTTAAGATTATCAGGCAACGGTTTTAAATCAAAGACAGGATCTTCCTTTGGTGGTGGTGTTGTACCCAGATCTTCCACCGGTAAATCATGCTTAAGAATAGGTTGTCGAAGGAAAATTTCATCAAGCTCATCTCTTTCTTCCCTAAAAACTTCACTCTCACTATTCTCCAAATGTTGCTGCATAGGATTATCAGGAGCAAGAGCAATATATGCACATTGTTCAACTTTAAAATCATTATTAGGCGAATCAATTTTATAAGGAGTTTTGGCAAATTTAGAGAAGTTAAACTCATAAGATTCACCAGCAAATTTAGTCAAAATTTTCTCTTTCTTGCAATCTATAATAGCTCCACAAGTATTTAGAAAAGGTCTACCAAAAATGATAGGACAATATTTACTAGCAGCAGAACCAGGTACCAAAAAGTCAGCAGGATATTTAATCTTACTACATAGAACTTCCACATCTCGAACAATACCAATTGGAGAGATAGTTTCTCTATTAACCAGCCGAATAACCACATCAATTTCTTCAAGTTCACAAGAACCAATTTCGTGCATAATCTCCGTGTAAAGCTCATAAGGAATAGCACTAATACTTGCACCAATATCACATAAACCATAATAACAATGATCACCAATTCTAACAGATAGCATAGGAACACTAGCTTGCTTGGACTTATTAGGATGTGAAACAATATTAGAGGCATCTTCACAGAAAATAATATGACCATCCTCCACATTTTCAATCACAAGATCTTTAACTATCGCAACAGCAGGTTCAACTTTTATTTGTTCTTCAGGTTCTATAGGTTTCTTTTCACTTTTATGAACCGCACTATTTATAACAGAGTACTCCTTCATTTTAGCAGGGAAAGGAGTTTTTTCAATATAAGCTTCAGGAATAACATGATCAACAGTTTCAACTACAACACATTTATTTATAGATGAATCAATTTTATCTTTATACGGTTCATGATACTTATCAAACTTCTTCTTAGGCAATTCATAATGAGAAGCAAAAGCTTTATAAAGATTTGCAGCAACTTGAGAATCAAGACCATAAGTAGCACTCATATTACGAAATTTATCAGTATCCATAAAAGCTTCAATGCATTTATAATCATAATTTATACCTGATTCTCTATCTTTGTTGTTCTCCCATCCTTCAGTATTCTCCTGGATCCGATTAAGAAGGTCCCTTTTAAACTCTTCCTTGTTGCGCGTAAATGATCCAGAACAAGAAGTATCCAGCAAGGTCTTGTCTTCAAAAGAAAGTCTTGCATAGAAATTATCAATAATAATATTACCAGGAAGCTCATGAATGGGGCATTTGAGCATTAAAGACTTCAATCTCCCCCACGCTTGGGCAATACTCTCTCCTTCATGAGGCCAAAAATTATATATGCGATTCCGATCTTTGTGAATCTCACTTGGAGGATAGAACTTAGAATAAAACCGGGGCACAATATCATTCCATTCAAGAGAATCCCCATTATCCAGTAATTTATACCAATGCGCCGCTTTACCAGACAGCGATATAGAGAATAGTTTCTTCCTCACTTAATCCATAGCAATACCTGCACACTTGAATAAACCACATAATTCATGTAAGAACAGTAAATGATCTCCAGGGTGCACAGTTCCATCCCCTGTATAACGGTTATCCACTACACGTTCAATAATTTTCATAGGTATTTTGTATGGTATTCCTTCCTCACCTGGCGCCTCATCCACTACCTTTGCAGTAGTAGTAGATTTCCCAAATAAAAACTCAAGAGAAGATCTCTCCATAATGAATTATAGCAGCAGGCAGAAATAAAATCAGCACAAACAGTAGAAGTTTCCCTTACCAATTCCACTTACCAATAGCGCTTCACTCCCCGGCAACGGCGCCAGAAAATAGTCTTGATGACCCACAAGTATAGGGGTGTATCGTAGTATCTTCGATAAGTAAGAATGTCGATCCCAACGAGGAGCAGAAGGTGTTGACAAGCAGTTTCGATGAAGGATTCACTGTAAATGCTCACAGACAAGTATTCAGGGGGTTTCGACGTAACAGATGAATAAAGTACGAGTGAGTAAAGTGCGAGAGTAAAAATTGCAGCGAGTGGCCCAATCCTTTTTAGCACAAAGGACAAGCCGGTTTGTTTACTTATAATGACCAAACGTTCTCGAGGACACACGGGGTTTTAGTCTAGTGCTTTCGCTACATACGGCTAATTAATCTTCATTGTTTTGATAAGTGTTGTGTGGGTGAACCTATGCTAATGTACCGCCCTTCCTAGGACTAATACACACTTGTGATTATACCCCTTGCAAGCATCCGCAACTACAAGAAAGTAATTAAGATAAATCTAACCACAGCCTTAAACTCTGAGATCCTGCTATCCCTCCTGCATCGATATACCAACGGGGGCTCAGGTTTCTGTCACTCCGGCAACCCCGCAATTGGCAAACGAGTACAAGATGCATTCCCCTAGGCCCATAAAGGTGAAGTGTCGTGTAGTCGACGTTCACACGACACCACTAGAAGAATAACACCACAACTTAAATATCATAACATTGAATATTACTCAACCATACTTCAGTACTAACATTTAGACTTCACCCATGTCCTCAAGACCTAAACGAACTACTCACGAGACATCATATGGAACATGATCAGAGGTGATATGATGATGAATAACAATCTGAACATAAACCTTAGTTCAACGGTTTCACTCAATAGCATCAATAACTAGTAGAAATCAACACCGGGAGAGTTTCCCCTATCAAACGATCAAGATCAAACCCAAATTGCTACAGCGGTGGCGATGTGCAGCGGTGGAGACGGCGGTGATGATGATGAAGATGATGACGATGGTGATGGAGATGATGTCCAGCTCGATGACGGTGACGATGGCGTCGATTTCCCCCTCCGGGAGGGAATTTCCCCGGCGGATCTCAGCCTGCCGGAGAGCTCTTTTCTCTCTGGTGTTCTCCGCCCCGCAGAGGCGGCTGTGACTCTTCGCGACGTACCTCTGGAGCTTAGGTTTTCGGGACGAAGGCGTACGCGAGGAAAAGGAGGCGAGAGGGGGTTGTGGGCCCCCTCCTCACAGGGCGGCGCGGCCAGGCCTTGGGCCGCGCTGGCCTATGGGGTGGGCCCACCTCGGGTCCCCTCGGCTCCCCCTTCTGGCTCACTTCGTCTTCTGGAAAAATAGGATTTTTCGTATAATTTCCGTCAACTGTTGATCTTCCGAAATATTGCATTCTGACGGCGCTTTTTCTAGCAGAATCCTGGCTCCGGTGCGCGATCCTCCAATAATCATGAAACATGCAAAATAGATGAAATAACATAAGTATTATCTCCAAATATGAAATATATCAATGAATAACAGCAAATTATGATATAAAATAGTGATGCAAATTGGACGTATCAGGCAAGAGCAAAGCTCAGGTTTAATTTCACATCAAGTCTGCATCTCAGATCTGATCCAACAAGGCAATTTATAGTTGGTGGGCGAAGGGGTAAGTTACATGCTAAAACGTGCTGTTTTGAGCTGAAAGTCGCGCGGGCAGAAGTTTCGGTCACTCGGGGCGGAATTTCCGGTCGGACAACATCTGGGAGGCATTTGGGCGGAAGTTCCGGTCCTGGGGGCGGAAGTTCCGGTCGGGGCGTTACTTCCGGCCAACTTCCAATCTATAGTTCCGAAAATGGTCGTTTTCCTTGCAGAACCATCCAGGGTTGTTTTGGCGCGATTTCGGAACTAGGGCGGAAGTTCCGGTCATTCGGGGTGGAAGTTCCGGTTGGATTATCTTTCCTGGGAATCTGGCCGGAAGTTACGGTCCTGGGGGCGGAAGTTCCGGCTGGAGCACTGGGTCTCCATCTTCTCCATTCTCAGCTCCCTCCCCATTGTCTTGGTCTCCATGGCTTGCGTCTTGAACGATGTACCTGATTGAACACAGGGTATTTGCATGAAGTAGCATGCCATCCAATGAGGTATCAAATGTATACATGGAAAGGAGCGAATTCACCTCTTGGTGTATGCTTTGGCTCAAGCTCGTGTCATTGGACCACGAGGAGGGCTTGTCGGTCTTGAGAAGGAGGTGTCCAAAAGCCACCCCGTATCATCTCCCACCCCTTGCGAAAGAGTCGTCCTCGACTCTATGTTCTCCTCATCGCCATGATAGGGTGAGAGGTCGGACACATCGAATATGTTGCTCACCAAGTACTTGGATGTTGGTATGTCGATGACGTAGGCGTTGTCATTGATGCGCTTGAGGACCTTGAAGGGACCATCGCCTCGGGGCTTAAGCTTGGAGTTTCGTTCTTGAGGGAAACGGTCTTTCCGAAGGTGTATCCACACTAGGTCTCCTTCATTGAAGATCCTTGCCTTCTTCTTCATGTTGAGTCTAGTGGCTTGATGAAGGACTTGTTGCTCGATTGTTGCCCTTGTATCTTCATGTAGCTTCTTCATGTATTGGGCTTGCTTGTCGATGTTCATGTTTACTTGATCATGTAATGGAAGAGGAAGTAGGTAGATTGCTGTCGGCGGTTCGAACCCATATACGACCATGAAGGGGCTTCTCATTGTTGTTGAGTGCTTGACGCGGTTGTAGGCAAACTCCGCATGCGGGATGCAATCTTCCCATGATTTCAAATTCTTCTTGACAAGGACTCGTAGTAGTGTGGAGAGGCTTCGGTTCACCACTTCGGTTTGCCCATCGGTTTGGGGTGCGAGGATGATGAGAACAAAAGCTTGATGTTGAACTTGTCCATTAGTGTCTTCCAAAGGTAGCTCATGAATTTGACATCTCGGTCCGAGACAATGCTTCTTGGTACACAGTGGAGTCTCACAATTTCCCTAAAAAACAAGGAGGCAATATGTGAAGCATCATCCGTTCGGGAGCATGGTATAAAATGAGCCATTTTAGAGAATCTATCAACCACTACAAGAATTGAATCATGACCATATTTGGTTCGAGGCAATCCTAGTACAAAGTCCATGCTTATATCGGACCAAGGAGCATAAGGAATAGGCAACGGTGTATAAAGGCCACAGGGGTTGGAAGTGGACTTAGCTTGTAAGCCTGTTGTGCACCGTCGGCAAAGGCGTTCCACGTCGCGGTACATTCTTGGCCAATAGTAGTGACTTGAAAGCATTGAATACGTCTTCTCTCGTCCAAAGTGTCCCATAAGACCACCACCATGCGATTCTTGTAAGAGCAAAAGGCGAAGCGAAGACATGGGAATACAAAGTTTGTTGCCCTTGAACAAGAATCCTTGGTGCAAATAGAAATCATCGATGCCCTTTTCAGTAGAGCACTTTGCAAAAATTGGGCCAAAGAAGGTATCGGAGGCATATAGGTCTTTGATTTCATCAAGGCCCAAAACATGAAAATCCAAACGAGTGAGTAAAAGGGTGAGCTTGCGGGAAAGAACATCCACAAATACATTGTCCTTGCCCTTCTTGTATTTGATTACATATGGAAAGGACTCAATGAACTCAACCCATTTTGCATGTCGTTTGTTTAAATTGTGTTGACTTTTCAAATACTTCAAAGACTCATGGTCGGAGTGAATCACAAACTCTTTTGGCCAAAGATAATGTTGCCAAACTTCAAGGACACGAACCAAAGCATAAAGTTCCTTGTCATATATAGGATAGTTGAGGCGTGCGCCATCCAACTTCTCACTATAGTATGCCACGGGTTTTCCATCTGGCATAAGAACTCCACCAATACCGAGTCCACTCGCATCACACTCAATCTCAAAAGTTTTTGCAAAGTTCGGAAGAACGAGAAGTGGTGCCTCGGTAAGTTTCTTTTTCAACTCATCAAAAGCTTTTTGTTGGGCCTTGCCCCACACAAATGGAACATTCATTTTAGTAAGCTCATTTAAAGGGCAAGCAATGGTGCTAAAATCTTTCACGAAACGTCTATAGAAGCCGGCAAGTCCATGGAAACTTCGAACTTGACCAACGTTGGTAGGAGTGGGCCAATTGTGGATGGCCTCAACCTTCGAAGAGTCCACTTCAATGCCATTGGCGGAAACAAAAAACCCAAGAAAAACCAACTTGTTTGTGTAAAGGTGCACTTGGGAAGATTTGCAAAGAGATTTTCGCGACGCAAGATGCATAAGACTTCTCTCACATGTTGCACATGGTCCTCGAGATTTTTGCTATAAATGAGAATACCGTCAAAGTAGACAACCACACTCTTGCCAATGAGAGGTCTCAAGATATGGTTCATAAGACGCATAAAAGTTGATGGAGCATTTGAAAGACCAAATGGCATGACAAGTCATTCATAGAGACCAAGTTTGGTCTTGAATGCCATCTTCAATTCATCACCAATTGCCATGCGGATTTGGTGGTAGCTGATGTCTACTCATGCTTCTTTTCCTGTAGACAGTGTTGGGCCTCCAAGAGCAGAGGTTTGTAGAACAGCAGCAAGTTTCCCTTAAGTGGATCACCCAAGGTTTATCAAACTCAGGGAGGAAGAGGTCAAAGATATCCCTCTCATGCAACCTGCAACCACAAAGCAAGAAGTCTCTTGTGTCCCCAACACACCTAATAGGTGCACTAGTTCGGCGAAGAGATAGTGAAATACAGGTGGTATGAATAAATATGAGCAGTAGTAACGGCACCAGAAAATAGCTTGATGCTACAACTGGCGTGTGGTTGATAGTGGTAATATTGCAGGCAGTACAGATGCAGTAAAACAGTAAACAAGCAGTGATTTCAGTATTTGGGAACAAGGCCTAGGGATCATACTTTCACTAGTGGACACTCTCAACATTTCAATCATAAAGGAATATAAATAAGCACCTCACTATGCTATTCTGAATTACTCTCTGGCAAGATAACGAACTCTAATTCATCATGTCGGCAAACCTTAAAGATGTATTCCCAAGTACTAATGAACACCCCACGCTGTCACTTTGAGCATTCATAGGAGGTACTAACACACCACAATTTCATAGAGACATCCAACTCAAATCATAACTCAGTGAATAAGTATTCTGTGAAATATAGCCTAAAAGACCCACACGGTGCACACACTGTCACCTTTACACACGTGGGACAAGGAGTCTCCGGAGATCACATAAGTGAAATCCACTTGACTAGCATAATGACATCTAGATTACAAGCATCATCATATGAATCTCAATCATGTAAGGCAGCTCATGAGATTATTGTATTGAAGTACATAGGAAGAGAGATGAACCACATAGCTACCGGTACAGCCCTTAGCCTCGATGGAGAACTACTCCCTCCTCATGGGAGACAGCAGCGTTGATGAAGATGGTGGTGGTGTCGATGGAGGAGCCTTCCGGGGGCACTTCCCCGTCCCGGCGGCGTGCCGGAACAGAGAGTCTTGTCCCCCAGATCTTGGCTTCGCGATGGCGGCGGCTCTGGAAGGTTTCTCGTACCGTGGCTTTTTTTCGTCTCGAAGACTTAGGTCAGGGGCTTCTTATAGGCGAAGAGGCGGCGTCAGAAGGGGTCTGGGGCCACCAGACACTAGGGCGGCGCGCCCCCCCTGGGCCGCGCCGCCACCATGTGTGGGCCCCCTGTGGCCCCTCTCTGGCGGCTCTCGGGTGTTCTAGAAGCTTCGTCCAATTCTAAGACTCTGGGCGTTGATTTCGTCCAATTCCAAGAATATTTCCTTACTAGGATTTCTGAAACCAAAAACAGCAGAAAACAGGAACTGGCACTTCGGCATCTCGTCAATAGGTTAGTTCCGGAAAACGCATAAAAACGATATAAAGTGTGAACAAAACATGTATGTATTGTCATAAAACAAGCATGGAACATAAGAAATTATCGATACGTCGGAGACGTATCAGCATCCCCAAGCTTAGTTCCTACTCGTCCCGAGTAGGTAAACGATAACAAAGATAATTTCTGAAGTGACATGCTACCAACATAATCTTAATCATACTATTGTAAAGCATATGAGATGAATGCAGCGATTCAAAGCAATGGTAATGCAATGAGTAAACAATTGAATCATATAGCAAGGACTTTTCATGAATAGTACTTTCAAGACAAGCATCAATAAGTCTTGCATAAGAGTTAACTCATAAAGCAATAAATTCAAAGTAAAGGTATTGAAGCAACACAAAGGAAGATTAAGTTTCAGCGGTTGCTTTCAACTTGTAACATGTATATCTCATGGATAGTTGTCAACATAAAGTAATATAACAAGTGCAATATGCAAGTATGTAGGAATCAATGCACAGTTAACACAAGTGTTTGCTTCTAAGATAGAGAGAAATGGGTAAACTGACTCAACATAAAAGTAGAAGAAAGGCCCTTCGCAGAGGGAAGCAGGGATTAAATCATGTGCTAGAGCTTTTTAAGTTTTGAAATCATATAGAGAGCATAAAAGTAAAATTTTGAGAGGTGTTTGTTGTTGTCAACGAATGGTAGTGGGCACTCTAACTACCCTCGCCAACCAGACTTTCAAGAGCGGCTCCCATGAAGGACGTTATTTCTACCAGCAAGGTAGGTCATCCCTCTTCTCTTTTGTTTACACACGTACTTTAGTTTTTATTATGAGTTACACGCCCCCCAACCTTTGCTTACACAAGCCATGGCTAACCGAATCCTCGGGTGCCTACCATCAATCTCATACCATGGAGGAGTGTCTATTTGCAAAATTAAGTTGCTTACTGATGAATCAGAGCAAAACATGTGAAGAGAATTATTAATGAAGTTTGATTAATCGGGGTTGGGAACCCCGTTGCCAGCTCTTTTTGCAAAATTATTGGATAAGCGGATGTGCCACTAGTCCATTATGAAAGTCTGTCAAGAGTAAATGACAAGGTTGAAAGATAAACACCACATACTTCCTCATGAGCTATAAAACATTAACACAAATTGAGAAGCATTTTGAAGGTTTAAAGGTAGCACATGAAGTATTTACTTAGAATGGCAGAGAAATACCATGTAGTAGGTAGGTATAGTGGACACAAATGGCATAGTGTTTGGCTCAAGGATTTGGATGCACGAGAAGTATTCCCTCTCAGTACAAGGCTTAGGCTAGCAAGGTTGTTTGAAGCAAACACAAGTATGAACTAGTACAGCAAAACTCACATAAAAGACATATTGCAAGCATTATAAGACTCTACACCGTCTTCCTTGTTGTTCAAACCCTTACTAGAAAATGTCTAAACTTTAGAGAGACCAATCATGCAAACCAAATTTTAACTAGCTCTATGTATTTCTTCACTAATAGGTGCAAAGTATATGATGCAAGAGCTTAATCATGAGCACAACAATTGCCAAGTATCACATTATTCAAGACATCATACCAATTACCACATGTAGCATTTTCTGTTTCCAACCATACAACAATTAACGAAGCAGTTTCAACCTTCGCCATGAAAATTAAAAGCTAAGAACACATGTGTTCATATGAAACAGCGGAGCATGTCTCTCTCCCACACAAACATTTATTCAAACAAAACAAAAATGAAAACAAACAGACGCTCCAAGTAAAGTACATAAGATGTGACCGAATAAAAATATAGTTTCAAGGGAGGAACCTGATAAATTGTCGATGAAGAAGGGGATGCCTTGGGCATCCCCAAGCTTAGATGCTTGAGTATTCTTGAAATATGCAGGGGTGAACCACCGGGGCATCCCCAAGCTTAGAGCTTTCACTCTTCTTGATCATATTGTATCATCCTCCTCTCTTGACCCTTGAAAACTTCCTCCACACCAAACTCGAAACAAACTCATTAGAGGGTTAATGCATAATCAAAACTCACATGTTCAGAGGTGACAAAATCATTCTTAACACTTCTGGACATTGCTCAAAGCTACTGGAAGTCAATGGAACAAAGAAATCCATCCAACACAGCAAAAGAAGCAATGCGAAATAAAAGACAGAATCTGTCAAAACAGAACAGTCTGTAAAGACGAATTTCTAAGAGGCACCAGACTTGCTCAAATGAAAATGCTCAAATTGAACGAAAGTTGCGTACATATCTGAGGATCACACACAAAAATTGGCAGATTTTTCTGAGTTACCTACAGAGAACCCTGCCCAAATTCGTGACAGACAGAAATCTGTTTCTGCGCAGTAATCCAAATCTAGTATCAACCTTGCTATCAAAGACTTTACTTGGCACAACAATGCAATAAAATAAGATAAGGAGAGGTTGCTACAGTAGTAACAACTTCCAAGACACAAATATAAAACAAGGTTGCTGTAGTAAAATAAACACATGGGTTATCTCCCAAGAAGTTCTTTCTTTATAGCCATTAAGATGGGCTCAGCAGTTTTAATGATGTACTCGCAAGAAATAGTAGTTGAAGCAAAAGAGAGCATCAAGAGGCAAATTCAAAACAAATTTAAGCCTAACATGCTTCCTATGAAAAGGAATCTTGTAAATAAACAAGTTATGTAGGCATAATGCAACAATCATAGAAAGATAAAACAAGTGCAGCTTCAAGATTTTCAGCACATAGAGAGGTGTTTTAGTAACATGAAAATTTCTACAACCATATTTTCCTCTCTCATAATAACTTTCAGCAGCATCATGAGCAAACTCAACAATATAACTATCACATAAAGCATTCTTATCATGAGTCTCATGCATAAAATTATTACTCTCCACATAAGCATAATCAATTTTATTAGTTGTAGTGGGAGAAAATCCAACAAAGTAGCTATCATTATTATTCTCATCATCAAATATAGGAGGCATATTGTAATCATAATCAAATTTACCCTCCATAACAGGTGGCACCAAAAGACTACTATCATTATAATCATCATAAATATGAGGTAAAGTATCATCAAAGAAAATTTTCTCCTCAATGCTTGGGGGACTAAAAAGATCATGCTCATCAAAACCAGCTTCCCCAAGCTTAGAATTTTCCATATCATTAGAAACAATGGTATTCAAAGTGTTCATACTAATATGTTCCATGGGTTTTTTAATTTTCGGATCAAACCATCCATGTCTTAACTCAGGAAAAAGAATAAAAAGCTCCATGTTGCTTTCCATTATGCCAAACTAGTGATAAACAAGAAACAAAAAGATGCAATTGCAGGATCTAAAGGAAATAGCTTCGAGTACTTACAACGGCGCCGGAAGATAGCTGATACGGGGCGACCTTCGGTCTTCACCGCATCATGTGCTTCATCGCCAAGACGGCACGCTAAGGTGAATCTTCTCCTTTACGCGTGCCTCGAATCGCCTATTTGGGACGACATACTACTTCATACCCCGTCATATCTTGATGATAGAAACTCGACGACAAGTACGGGGAGAAGAGAGGATGCCATGGAGACCCGAGGACGCAAGGCCGATGTCACGGAAGCATGGAAGAGAAGGAGAAAGAGGAGCTGGACGCTCCAGGCCGGAACTTCCGCCCACCACCGCCGGAACTTCCTCCCAGATTCCATCGAAGACTGAATATGCTCGCACTGAAGAACTGCGACCGGAACTTCCGCCCCTCATGGCCGGAACTTCCGCCCCCGACCGGAACTTCCGCCCTCAGGGACCGGAACTTCCGCCCTGTCGAGCCTCGACGTATCTCAGCCCCTTTTGGCTTGTAACTTACCCCTTCATCCCCTTGCCTATAAATAGACACCTACCCCCACCTTCATGAGAGAGATGATGTTTAGATGAATTGGCTTATGCCTCTATTATCTCTTAGTGGATTTGGGAAACCCCCACCTTAGGTTAATTCCTATTGTACCACCCGGGCTCCGATCGAATCCTATTGTATCTCTTTGGTGACTTCTACCAATCTTGATCTTTTGCTTGCACTTCTACCTATTTGGTCTTTTGCTTGCACTTCTATTGAGTTTGGTCTTTTCACCCTTCTAGATTCATAGGATCTTCGATTCGTCGATCTTTTTGCGGGACTTCTACCGAAAGGTCTTTTCCTTGCAACTTCTATCGAGTTGGTGGTTCGGGCCAACGAGAACAAACTGATTGTGTTGTGTGCGTGTGTTTGTATCGTGTTCTTCGCGTTCATCCACTTCCCCGCGAATCCCCCTCCGCAATCACACTCACCCGGGTCAAACCGTGAAGATTGGGCACACCCTCGGGCTTAGCCCGCATCATATGGTATCAGAGCAAAGGTTGCCACGGATTTGACCCTCCGATTCCACCAATTTCGCCCAAAAATTTGCCCAAAAAATTTTCCCCAAAAAATAGCTCGAATTTGGATCTCAGGATTTGTTGCGTTGTTTGTGGTTTTGGTCCACAGATCTGTTGTCTTTGGTGTTGATCTATCATTCCCCAACTTTTCACCGGCCAATTCCATCAAATCCCCTCGAAATCCACCATTTTCTGCCATTTTTCCGCTCCCGAGTTCGTGCAGTTCTTCGTCCCAGATTCAGATCTGGAAATTTCGTAATTTCCGGTACTACCGGCCACTTCTGGCGGAACTTCCGCTCTCACCAAATTTTCCAAATCTTGGGTCAACCCCTTTCTTCCTCCCATACCTGGCCATGTGTCGGGCCGGGCCGGGCCTTGGGCCGGTCCGAGGTAGGCCCGATGCAAAAAAAATCGGCCCAAGCCCGGCCCGGCCAAAAACACACCAAGCCCGCCGGGCCGTCGGGCCTCGGGCCGGGCCATAGGCTTAATCTCAGTTTTTGGGCTACCCAGGCCCGGCCCGGCCCGGGTGTCGGGCCAACTTATCTTGGCCCAGGCCCGAGTTTTTCGGGCCGGGTCGGGCCGGGCCGCTCGGGCCGGGCTGCCCATGGCCAGATCTACTTCCTCCTGACCACCGCGCAGCACACCATCCAGCTTCCGCTCAAGCCGCGCACGCCGCAACCGCCTGGCCTGGCCCACCCATCGCACCGCCGACCCAAGCCACCACGCGCTGCCGCCCGCACTCACCAGCATCGCCAGCTTCCACCGCTCGCCCGCACCAGGCCTCAGGCCACCTTCCCGCTCCCTGGCCCCCTGCAGCAGGCATGCTCCCGCCCGCCCAGGCCCACCTCCACGCCAACGCCTGGCCGCCGCCTCGCCCAACTCCGTTCGCAGCGCCCGCACCTACCGCTCCCAGGCTCGATCGCCACGCACGCTGCCCCTCCGCTCAGCTTCCGCACGCCAACACCACCACGCGCTGCCGCCCGGCCCACCCAGCACCGCTCCTCCCAACGCCCCGCGCCCTGCGCTCTCGCTCGCTGCCCACGGCTGCCTCGATCCGCGCGCGCTGCAACCGCCCAAGCCACGCCACCCTCGCTCCGCTCGCTGCACAGAACCACCGCCCGCCTGGCCCCTGCACCGATCCGGCCCAGCTTCCCCCACAGCACGCCACGCTCGCCACCAATCGCCTGGCAGCACGCACGCCCTGACCCCAATTGCTGCTGCCACGCACGAACTGCTCCCGCTCCACGCAAGCACAGCAAAACACACACCGGTACTTCCGGCCGAGCGGTACTTCCACCCAACTTCCTACCAAGTTCCGGAATTGCGCGTTTTAGCCCCTGGATACTAGCAGTGTATTTCCGGAAGTTGGCCGGAAGTAGGCCGGAAGTTCCGCCCCGGCGCGCAGTTTTGACCCAAAATTCGTCCAGTTTTGACCCATCTTTTTGCCCCAAATTTTGACAACTTTCCGGCGCCCGTTTGACTCCAAACTTTAACAACATTCTCCAACTACTCTACATAGCCCACGTCTAATTTTTGACGATTTTTGGAGCCCAACTTTTGACCGCTCGTTTTGACCCAACTTTTCGGGCATTGACTTAATTTGCTCGGTTTCCGATTTGGAGTGCATTGGTTGTCTATTTCGCTTCCGCGCCTACATCAACATCGCGACGATACCTTTGGCACCCCGGATTCCGGCGCAACTTCGACACCATCATCGACACCTCCTCGATCATCGCAAGTTCGTGTGCTTGACACCGCCTAACATCAATAGGTATAACTTGCCCCACCCCTTGTAGCCCCGTTTCTTTCTTTGTGTACCTATCCCATTGAGAGTGGCTTTCCGAGTGTTGCGAAGCATTGCACAAGTGTCACGACCGTGAGAGGGTGTGTGTGCGTTGTGTTGAGCAAAGCTCCGAAGCAAGCTCGGTGAGAAAGATAGACAAAAGAAGAAAAAGTGTGACATATACATAGAGAAAAATAAAGCTTCTAAGCATAGAAAAAAAGGTGAAAAAAGGAGAAAAAGAAAATACAAAAAGAGTGTGTGTCCACCGATACAAAGGAGTGCAAAGCTTGTGAACACTAAGAGAGATAAGAGAAGAGTGGCATTTGTGAAAATCTAGTTGCTTCTCTCATATGCAACCAAGCTACGGTCTCTCTTGTGTTGGCGCGACACCGAGCTAATAGTCTTCGTTAGGACCATCTTTGTTACTTGCTCACTTCCTTGGTCGCGCTAACCCCATTGTTCTTCCTTGTGTGTGTTTCCGTGTTTCCTTGACATAGATCACCATTTTTGACATTTGACTTTGGATCTTACCCACATTTGACAATAGACATTTTCTTTGGTTCTTTTCGTTTGCTATCCACTTCCTCACCTACCACCATATAGAGTTCTTAGCCTTTTGCGTGTGCTTTGAGTGTGTGTGTGAGTACATATCGGTTATTCTCTAACTTGAACCATTTTCTCGATTTTGGTTTGCGAGTTTTGACCTTTTGGTAGTTCTCTTTCCACCATACATACACCCTTCCTAGTGAGAGCCACCCAAAATGACACCACAAGAACAAGCCGAGATGAGAGCCTACTTTGCCAACTTAGATGATCAAATAGCCAACATGACCCTCCAAGATAAAGCCGAGTGCAAATCCTACTTCAAACACCTTGAGAGCAAGAGTGACACACCACATGAGTTGAGTGAGGACGCTTTGATTTCTAACACATTAACCTCTACTCCTCTTGTGTTGTCTTCCTCTTTGCTAGGTTGCTCGGACATCGACGACGTCATTGCGATGGAGATGAGGGACTCCACTATAGGTGAGATGAGCGACTCCACTATATGTGAGATGAGCGATTCCACTATATGTGAGATGAGCGACTCCACTATATGTGAGATGAGCGACTCCACTATATGTGAGATGAGCGACTCCACTATATGTGAGATGAGTGAATCCACTATACATGAGCTTGAGTGCCTCCACCTTGAGGATATGAGTGATACACCGAGTGAGATGAGAGTGGTAGTTGATAGGTCATGTGAGGCCATTCCGAATTCTAACAACTTACCCTCTACCTCTAGTGTGTTTCCTTGTGTCTCTTTAGGTCACATGGATGACGAGTTCCCGATCATGGAGAAGATGTACATGGTGCATGAAGATGATGCTATCACACCATGCTTGATTGAAGATGAACATGGAGGCCACATGGAGCCTACCTCTTCCACAACACCTACTTCAAAGGAGTCGGACTACAAAGGTACCAACATAGGTGTTGATGATGCCATGATCCCACTAGTGAACATGATGATTTGTGAGTGCTTGCATGAGTTGGATGATCATATTGCTATGTCATATGCTTCTTTCACATTCCCTTGTGATACTTGTGATACCACTATGGTTGATCATGTGGAATTAGTTGCTTATGATAATATCACCATGCCATGCTATGAGAGTTTCACTTTCTCTCCTATTGCTTGCAATATGTTGAACAATTGCTCTTTCCCATGTATTGCTTGCGATGAAAATGATGATGCTAATGCTTGTGTTGTGACAACCTTGATGAAAAATTGCTCTTTCCCTAGGTTTGTCGACAACCATGATAAAATGTTGAACATATTTTGTGCTAGATGCTTGCAATACTCTCCCATTAATGCAACCAAAATGTTGAATACTTGCTCTTTCCAATGCTTGGTTTGCAATGATGTTAATATGCTTGTGAATGAGATTGCCCCCATAGCTCTCTCAAATTTTGGAGACTTTGCATATATCCATGTTGAGCATGTTCCCATGTTTTCTCCGCATATTCACCATATCAACTATGATGCTTTGCTTAACGCTAATGGTGATGTGCAAAAGAAATGGACCATCATGATGGATGATGTGTTCATATACCATGCACACACATTCTTTGCTTTGCCTATTGTGTGTGTAGGTACAAGAATGCCAATGTCAACCTCGATTGAGCACGAGTTGATAAAGAGAGCTCTAGAGAGCATAATACATGTGAGTTCAAGATCGAACCCGGCTCTAATACCTTTCCCATGCTTTGCATTGAACATGCCGAACAATTTCTCTTTCTTATGGTTCTTTTGCAAGCATGATGATGTGATTCTTACCGTTGGTGTTGCCTCAAACAAGTTGATCAATTGCTCTTTCTTTTGGTTTGTTGGCACGCACGGTTGTGCAAATTTCTACTTGGTGACCTTTTTGGATGATATGTTGTGTGTTGCACCAAATATGAGGGCCAATTTCTCTTTCCAATGGTTTGTGTGCACACATGTTGATGATATTTTGGACACTCTTCCGTATGTGTTTTTGCCAAACTCTCCACTTATTGCTTCAAGGATGTTGAACAATTTCTCTTCCCGATGCCTTGAGAGCAACAATGACAATGAGTTTCTACATGAGATGGACACCACGATTGTCTCACAATTGGGAGTTTTTGTGTTTCCACATTTGGAAGATGTTCATACGGAGTTCTTACACATTGACCTTGCACATGCCTTATTCTTGATAAATTTGTGTTGTGCTAACGGTGTTGTGAACATGAATGGACATGTCATTGATGATATGCTCCTCTATCACGCACACATATACTTTGCTTGGTCTTTGTTGTGTGAAGGTACACGTGACATATGGATGAGCGTAAACAAATGGGTTCAATCCCATACATCTACTACACAAGATCTCTCAATGAGAGCACACCGACATTATGCAAAGGTGACCTCCTTCTACTTGCGCTCTATTGCTAAACCCGTGGAACATTGGCTATGCTTTGAGTGTTGCTTGGCTTTTCTTGTGCTATTGATAGGGCTCTTGACAAGTGAAGTGACATTCAAGCGTTGGTGTCATCTACCTCCTCTACACATTCATGAAGATTTATCGTCGAGGACGACTCTTTTTCAAGTGGGGGGAGATGATACGGGGTGACCTTCGGTCTTCACCACATCATGTGCTTCATCGCCAAGACGGCACGCTAAGGTGAATCTTCTCCTTTACGCGTGCCTCGAATCGCCTACTTGGGACGATATACTACTTCATACCCCGTCATATCTTGATGATAGGAACTCGACGACAAGTACGGGGAGAAGAGAGGATGCCATGGAGACCCGAGGACGCAAGGCCGATGTCACGGAAGCATGGAAGAGAAGGAGAAAGAGGAGCTGGACGCTCCAGGCCGGAACTTCCGCCCACCACCGCCGGAACTTCCTCCCAGATTCCATCGAAGACTGGAGATGCTCGCACTGAAGAACTGCGACCGGAACTTCCGCCCCTCATGGCCGGAACTTCCGCCCCCGACCGGAACTTCCGCCCTCAGGGACCGGAACTTCCGCCCTGCCGAGCCTCAGCCAGATCTCAGCCCCTTTTGGCTTGTAACTTACCCCTTCATCCCCTTGCCTATAAATAGACACCTACCCCCACCTTCATGAGAGAGATGATGTTTAGATGAATTGGCTTATGCCTCTATTATCCCTTAGTGGATTTGGGAAACCCCCACCTTAGGTTAATTCCTATTATACCACCCGGGCTCCGATCGAATCCTATTGTATCTCTTTGGTGAATTCTACCAATCTTGATCTTTTGCTTGCTCTTCTACCTATTTGGTTTTTTGCTTGCACTTCTATTGAGTTTGGTCTTTTCACCCTTCTAGATTCATAGGATCTTCGATTCGTCGATCTTTTTGCGGGACTTCTACCGAAAGGTCTTTTCCTTGCAACTTCTATCGAGTTGGTGGTTCGGGCCAACGAGAACAAACCGATTGTGTTGTGTGCGTGTGTTTGTATCGTGTTCTTCGCGTTCATCCACTTCCCCGCGAATCCCCCTCCGCAATCACACTCACCCGGGTCAAACCGTGAAGATTGGGCACACCCTCGGGCTTAGCCCGCATCAATAGCTTAGTAGCCGAGATCCGGAGTGTGAGTACCTTTTACCTTTCCTCCCCGGCAACGGCGCCAGAAAAGTGCTTGTTGTCTACTCACGCTTCTTTTCCTGTAGACAGTGTTGGGCCTCCAAGAGCAGAGGTTTGTAGAACAGCAGCAAGTTTCCCTTAAGTGGATCACCCAAGGTTTATCGAACTCAGGGAGGAAGAGGTCAAAGATATCCCTCTCAAGCAACCCTGCGATCACAATGCAAGAAGTCTCTTGTGTCCCCAACACACCTAATAGGTGCACTAGTTCGGCGAAGAGATAGTGAAATACAGGTGGTATGAATAAATATGAGCAGTAGTAACGACACCAGAAAATATAGCTTGATGCTACAACTGGCGTGTGGTTGATGGTGGTAATATTGCAGGCAGTACAGATGCAGTAAAACAGTAAACAAGCAGTGATTTCAGTATTTGGGAACAAGGCCTAGGGATCATACTTTCACTAGTGGACACTCTCAACATTGCAATCATAAAGGAATATAAATAAACACCTCACTATGCTATTCTGAATTACTCTCTGGCAAGATAACGAACTCTAATTCATCATGTAGGCAAACCTTAAAGATGTATTCCCAAGTACTAATGAACACCCCACGCTGTCACTTTGAGCATTCATAGGAGGTACTAACACACCACAATTTCATAGAGACATCCAACTCAAATCATAACTCAGTGAATAAGTATTCTGTGAAATATAGCCTAAAAGACCCACACGGTGCACACACTGTCACCTTTACACACGTGGGACAAGGAGTCTCCGGAGATCACATAAGTAAAATCCACTTGACTAGCATAATGACATCTAGATTACAAGCATCATCATATGAATCTCAATCATGTAAGGCAGCTCATGAGATTATTGTATTGAAGTACATAGGAAGAGAGATGAACCACATAGCTACCGGTACAGCCCTTAGCCTCGATGGAGAACTACTCCCTCCTCATGGGAGACAACAGCGTTGATGAAGATGGCGGTGGTGTCGATGGAGGAGCCTTCCGGGGGCACTTCCCCGTCCCGACGGCGTGCCGGAACAGAGAGTCCTGTCCCCCAGATCTTGGCTTCGCGATGGCAGTGGCTCTGGAAGGTTTCTCATACCGTGGCTTTTTTTCGTCTCGATGACTTAGGTCAGGGGCTTCTTATAGGCGAAGAGGCGGCGCCAGAAGGGGTCTGGGGCCACCAGACACTAGGGCGGCGTGCCCCCCCTGGGCCGCGCCGCCACCATGTGTGGCCCCCCTGTGGCCCCTCTCTGGCGGCTCTCGGGTGTTCTGGAAGCTTCGTCCAATTCTAAGACTCTGGGCGTTCATTTCGTCCAATTCCGAGAATATTTCCTTACTAGGATTTCTGAAACCAAAAATAGCAGAAAACAGGAACTGGCACTTCGGCATCTTGTCAATAGGTTAGTTCCGGAAAACGCATAAAAACGATATAAAGTGTGAACAAAACATGTAGGTATTGTCATAAAACAAGCATGGAACATAAGAAATTATCGATACGTCAGAGACGTATCAGTAGCCACTACACAAATCTATCTTAGAGAAAATTGTGGCACCACTCAACTCATCGAGCATGTCATCTAAACGCGGAATGGGATGGCGGTATCAAACGGTAATGGCATTGATGGGGTGAAAATACATACACATTCTTTGCGACTCATCCGGTTTAGGAACGAGAATCACCGGAACCGCACAAGGGCTTAAGCTTTCACGTACATACCCTTTTTCGAGGAGATCTTGAATTTGGCGTTGAATCTCCTTTGTGCTTCGGGGTTGGTGCGGTAGGCGGCGCGGTTTGGTAGCGGGGCGCCGGTTATGAGGTAGATGCGGTGCTCGATTCCTCTAAGCGGTGGTAGTCCATGAGGAAGCTCGTCGGGGAAGACATCTTGGAACTCCTTCAAAATAGACAACAAAGACGAAGGAAGTGTTGTTAAGTTGTTAGTATCCGAGGGTGGCCCCTTGCAAATGAGCACATAGTGTAATTTGGTGGATGGGTTGTGGTGCACTTCTCTCATCTCACTCTTGGTAGCTATGAGGACACACTTCATCTCACTCACATATGGCTTGTGGCGCTCACTCTCTTTTTGGTGGATCACTCTCTCACCTCTCATCTCACTAGTGATAGTAGCTTCCTTAGCCCTCGCTAAAGCCTTTGCATTGTCCATAATTACTTGGCTAGGAGTCAGTGGGCGTAGGATGAAGGACTTGTCGCCAGCCTTGAAGCTATAAGCATTTGTGTAACCATCATGGTTTGCTCTTTTGTCATATTGCCAAGGGCGACCAAGTAGCATGTGGCACACCATCATAGGTACGACATCACAATCAACGGTGTCTTCATAGGCGTCGATCTGGAAGGATATTGTGACAGTGTGTTGTATCATCACATTTCCATTGTCACTTAGCCATTGCACATGGTAAGGATGGGGGTGTTTCCAGAGCGTAATGTTGAGCTTTGAACATAGTTCGGTGCTTGCAAGGTTGTGGCAACTACCTCCATCGATGATGACCTTTATTGACTTGCCAATGATTCTGGCTCTTGTTTGGAAGATATTGCATCTTTGGTCTTCATTGGGTAGTGCATGGGTTATCAAAAATTTGGTCACCACAAGCGATGGGCTTGCATCATGTACACATAGGATTTGCTCTTGGTCTTCCAAGTCATCATCTTCAAGATTGGTTGCGGCTTGTACTAAGGCTTCATATTCACCTTCACTCAAGTACTCCACATCTCCATCATCCCGAGGTATCATAACTCTTGTGTTCTTGCATTCAAAGGATTTATGTCCTTGTGCACCACACTTGAAGCAAGTGATGTTACTAGATCCCGTGGAAGCTTTGGAGGACATAGTTGATTTCTCCGGCTTGAAGCTTGTTGTCTCGATGGCACTTCTTGTTTGCTTGGGAGGATCCTTGGAGGCAATATCACTTGTATTTTTGATGCTTGAGGAGGCGTTTGTTGCATTTCTTGCGGTGAAGAAGGTCTTTGTCTTTGCACTTGCTAAGTCTTCTCGCACTTGGCGCTCGGCCCTTGTAGCTTGATGAAGTAACTCAACCATGTTGGTGTAAGGCTAGAATTCCACTATCCTCTTGACGGGAATGTTCAATCCATTCAAGAATCTTGCCATAGTTTGCTCTTCTCGCTCATCCACATTCTCACTCATCATGGTCATGTGCATCTCCTTGTAATAGAAGTTATCCATACTGATTGGGTCGCAAATCTTGTCCTTGTACCCAAAAAGAATTCTGAAATACTAAGAATGTGCATCGATTACTCCGGCTTGAATAAACATTGTTCGAAGGATCCGTTCCCCTTGCCGCGCATTGACCAAGTCATTGATTCGATGGCGGGGGTGGAACTTCTGTGTTTTCTTGACGCATATTCCGGGTATCATCATATCCGGATTAAGAAGTCCGACCAAAAGGCGACCTCGTTCATCACACCCTTTGGCACTTACTGCTACATCACCATGCCTTTTGGTCTGAAAAATGCAGGTGCCACCTACCAACGTACGATGCAGCGGTGCTTGAAGGACCAGATTGGCCGGAATGTACATGCATATGTCGACGACATCGCGGTCATGACCCGAAAAGGATCCAATCTGATCAGCGACCTCACAGAAACCTTCGAAAATCTCTGATGGTACAAGATGATGTTAAATCCGCTGAAGTGCGTCTTTGGCGTGCCAGCCAGAAAACTCCTTGGCTTCATCGTGTCTCACAGAGGCATCGAAGTAAACCCGGAGATAATCAAGGCAATCATGTGCATCAAAAGGATAACTTGTCTCAAAGATGTGCAACGACTAACTGGTTGTGTTGCAGCAATTAATAGGTTTGTTAGCCGTCTTGGCGAGAAGGCACTACCTCTATACAAGCTGCTGAAGAAAACAGACAAATTTGTTTGGGGCGACGCAGCAGATACATCACTTCAGGGGTTGAAGGAAATACTCACCTCCCCACCTATTTTAGCAGCTCCGGAAGAGTCAGAGACAATGCTCCTCTACCTGGCAGCTTCCAACAAGGTAATCAGTCTCGTTATCGTGGTGGAGCGAAAGGAAGAAGGTCATGAATACGGAGTCCAGAGGCAAGTCTATTACATTAGCGAGGTGCTGACGGAATCTAAACAGCGATACCCTCACTTTCAGAAGCTAGCCTACGGTGTGTTCCTAGATAGCCGGAAGCTGAGACACTACTTCCAAGAGCATCCCATGACGGTTGTGAGCAAGGCTCCACTGTCAACGATTCTTAACAGCGCTGACGCAACTGGACGCATAGCAAAGTGGGGCATAGAACTATCCACCTTCGACATCAACTACAGAGCAAGAACCTCGATTAAGTCCCAGATTTTGGAGGATTTCGTCACTGATTGGACAGAGGCTCCGGATGGCGAACCTGAGCCGGAACCTGAAACTTGGGTCATGCACTTCGACGGATCCAAGCAACATCAAGGCTCGGGGGATGGTGTTACCCTAAAGTCCCCAACCGGAGAAGAACTGCAGTACGTTCTACAAATCCACTTCGAAGCTACAAACAACATGGCAAAATACGAGCTCTACTATATGGTCTGCGCATTGCTAAGGAAATTGGGATCAAACACATCATATGCTGTGGAGATTCCGACTTGGTGGCACAACAAGTAGCCAGAACCTGGAACGCCGGAAACTCCATTATGGCGGCTTACAGAGACGAAGTTGATGAGATCGCCAAGTGCTTCCTCGGATATGAAGTCAAGTATGTCAGGAGAGATGATAATACATCGGAAGATATGCTGTCCAAGCTTGGATCTGGCAGGAAACCCATTCCTCCCAGAATTTTCCTTGAGCACCTACGGATACCCTCGGTAAAGGGCGCTAACCCGGAAAACCCAGATGTGGCAGTATCTCCGGCTAAGGAGGTGATGGTAATCACTCCGGGTTGGACCAAGCCTTTCCTGGATTACCTCATGGACCGCAATAAGTTGCTGGAGGACGAAGTCCTCGCACGACAGGTCATCAGACGAGCAAGATCCTACACAATAGTTGATGGACAGCTCTACAAAAGAAGCGCAAAAGGGGTATTTCTGAAATGTGTCTCAAATCAAGATGGCACTGAAATAGCCAGAGAGATCCACGCAGGTGATTGCGGGCACCACGCCGCTCCCAGGTCCCTCGTTGCAAAAGCTTTTCGGCAAGGATTTTACTGGCTCACAACTGAAGAAGATGCTGAGAAAATAGTGAAAACCTGTCGAGGTTGCCAGTACTACGCTACTCAACCAAATGCTCAGGCTCAGGAGCTCAAGACCATCCCTATCACTTGGCCGTTCGCGATCTGGGGGCTAGATATGGTCAGAAATCTGAAAAAATCATCTCATGGCGGTTTTGAGTACCTCTTGGTTGCTATTGACAAGTTCAGTAAGTGGATCGAGGCAAAGCCAGTGAGAAAAGCCGATGGTGTTACGGCACTAAAATTTGTTTGCACCCTCGTGGTGAGATACGACATCCCACACAGCATAATCACAGACAATGGCACGAACTTCGCTCAAGGAGAATTAAAGGATTATTGCAATGACGTAGGGATCCGGCTGGACCTTGCATCTGTGGCGCATCCACAGTCCAATGGGAAGTCGAGCGAGCCAATGGCCTCATACTAGCTGGAGTCAAACCTCGCCTTGAAGAACCGCTACGCCGCGCAGCCGGAGCCTGGGCTGATGTAATATCCCAGCATTTGGGGTTACAAAAATAGAGGAAACAGATGTGTGCATTGTTCATGCATAGAAAATCTGGGGAATTTTCGCGCTTTAAAGTAAAACAGTCATAGTAACTGAAGTTTCACTTGACCTTGGTGGAATTGAAGTAGCTCATCAAGACAAGCGCTATAAACCTCAATGTGACTTTGTTTAAAACTTTTTTGGGGTAGAGATGATTTGATCTAAGGGGTTAGATCAAATGGAATTAAAACCAACACAAGAATATATGAATCAAGGAACAACTACTGGATCTTATTAAAGATCATAACATGGAATTCCTTGCAATAACATATGAACATCCATTTAATTGGAAGTCAAGTAACAATAATTGGAGAAACTATTCCTAACTTATCTTGTCCATGTCTTAAACTAATATATGATCCTACCATGAAACCATAGTAAGCATTCCACTTCAAACTTGGAAACATGACAAGGAGATCAACCCTAAAAGTATATATTCTCTCTATATTCCAAATTATTATACATCAAACCCAGAGAGATGAGAGTTCTATATTATTTATTAGAGAAGCAATGACAAACCTTGAGCTAAACCCTAGATACACATCCATGCATCCAAATCCTTATCTTTAAGAAGAGCCCTAGGATATTATCCAAGACAATCCCTAGAGAGAAAAACCATTTATGTTAAACATAGATATTGACGATCACTCAATCTCTATGGAGCCTAACCTCATGTTAGTATTAAAGTCCTTTCCAAATGAGAGAGACCATTCATAATAATCCAAGCTTTACCTATTTAAGAATAAAGGACAACCTTTGAACTATATTAGGTTGTAAACCATTTCCCCTTGGAGTGGTGAGATAACCTAATATCACATGGAATAATACCATATCCATGAATTGATAAAGTAAGGAGGAGATTGATTCAACCAAGATAGCCAAGTGGAGTTTTAGACTTGCTACCTATTGAGATATTGTGAGTACACCATAAACCCTAGAATAACAATTCCTAAGAAAGAGAGCTCAAGCTATAGTGCTACACTCAAGTTAGTTGAGGCAACACTTGAATTTGAGGGAGAGAACTATTCATATGTCCTGATGATTAAATTATCATTCTTGAAGTAAAACTATAAGTTATTATCTCAGGCATTCTCCTGGGATATAAATTATTGAGGTAACCATATCCATTCATGATAGTATAAAAAACAAACCATATCTAGTTGATTAAGACAATACTTAATCTTAGAAGTGAGAAACCCATTCCATGAGAGATAACTTAGGAAGCCAAACCTTAATCATTATAAATTGGGTAATGATCATAAACCTTAAGAACTTGAAGTAGAAGCCATTAAGAATAAGTTAATCATGTCTAATCATGACTATGCTTTGGAGATATATAATTACCAATTAAACCTTAGTTGGTTAAGAAGATATAATCCAACACTTAAAATCATAGGGGAACTACTAGCAACCATAAAACCATCTCCATTATGTTAATTACAGAAACAACTGAATAGTAACAAACCTTTGTATAGTTTAGCCCCTATATCAATCTAAATGATCTTGGATTGAATCATCATATGAGTGGTTAGGAAGAGCAACCCTAGCCAAAGGAATATAGTGTTAAACCACATATAAAACCTATACCCATATTTCCAACTAACTTGTGAACTACTTGTTGATCACAAGTAAAACCCTAAACCATACCTCAGTTCTTGTTTGTGTATCACTTGGGTGATCACAATTATAAACTTAGACCATATAATTGAGATTCAAACCATTTGTCATTAGATGAATACAATCAAAACCCTAGAATTGCTCACTAATTAAAACTTATGCATAATTATGGAACATAAGAAACACTTAGCACTAAACCCCATGATTAAACCCATGTGTGGTGATCAACCACTTATCTTTATAACTAAGATCAAACCATAATGAGAGTAGTATTACTCTAAGTATTTCAAGGTGCTATTAAAATGCAATAATAGTGCTAACCTTGAAATAAGGTGATAATCAAAACTACAAGATCTTCATAAATAAGGGTTCACATAAAATCATATGCAAGGAACTAAATTCTCAATTAAGGGATCAAACCCAAATGATAAATTCTAAAATACTTTGAGTTGAAATTATGAACTCTAATATTCATAAGAGATTTGTATCCCAAGCAGAGAAATGGAAATTAAAATGAATACATAAAATCATGCCTAATTAAAAATTTCAATAAAACCCACATATATTAAATATTTGTTCTGAACAACAAAACAATGTAATGATCAATGTTATTAAGTCCTCATTAAAATAGATGGAAACATCTGCAAACATAATTGAATTCAAATTGGAATTCAAAGATGAAAAATTGAAAACAGATAATAAAACAGAAAAAGAAAAGAGGAGAAAAGGACTTACCAGGCTCACCTGGCCGCCACAGCCCACCACCACGGCCAAGCAAGTAGCCACAAAGGCAGCCCAGCCCAGCCCGTATACCTCTTCGCTGGATAAGACCGAAGAGGAGCTCACCGTCTTCTTCTTCGCTTGCGTTGACGCACGGCAGCTCGCCACCGCGATGGAGAGGCCACGTCCCGTGGTCGTCGCCGCCGTTGCTGACCACCAGCACACTCGGGAGACCGTATAAAACGCGTAGAAGCTCCCAGATCGACTCCCTTTTGTCTCCATTGTCTGAATTTCCGAAACCCTAGCCTCAGACCTCCGCTCGCCGCCGGCGATTGAGGCAGCCCCGTGCCTCGCCGTGGATACTCCCATCACCCACCGTATTCTCCTCGTTCTCCTCGTCGTCGCGTGCTAGCGGGGAGGGTCTGGTGATGACGAATTCGGCCATCTTCTCCGACTACCGCCACCATGACCATGGATGATATTGTCGCTGTCCGGCCATCCCTGCACCAGCTGAGCACACCATCGCGCTCCTGGTAAGCTGGGGATCCTCCTGAGCTACCTCCCCATCTTGCTCTCGCTCCGTAGCTCTCTGCTGGCATGTATCTGCGCTCGCCTCCGCTCGGCTTCATCGCCGGCGAAGCTCCGATGACGATTGGCCAGCGGCGCCGCCACCATTAGGCTCCCCATGGTGTCGCGAATCGAATAGGCTAGTCTTCCCGTCCGCGGGAGCACCACAGTGCCGCCGCCATCGACGACTGGCTCGCCGGCAGTGACCTCCTGAGCCACGTCTGCAATTTTGACTCGGTCAATGACCACGTGGCGGCAGACATGTCTAAGGCCCTACAGTCATTGACTGTGGGTAGGATCAGTTCGGGTGTAGTTAGTAGTTTCTATTTAATTCAAATTCCAGAAATTACTGAAACTTTGCAGATAAATAGGAAATTCATTATAACTTAGAAAAATATAAATAAAGTATCAAAATTCTTAGAAAAGTAAACTCTACTCAATAAAAATATAATATGAAATTTTTATTTTTAATAAAAATTTAATTGTTTTAAACTTAATAATTAAGCCTTTTCTTTTATTCTTAATTGAATTAAAAAATTCAATAATTAGAAAAACTTTCCAAATTAAATAGAAACTAGTAAATAAATAAAGAAAACATTAAAACTAATTTTCTTTATTTGTTATTTTATTAAATCCTTATTAGAGGGATTTAAACCCTGATTAATAATTACCTTAATTATTAATTCATTGAAAATAATAAAAAAACCCAATCCAATATTATTTTTATTTCAAAGTTATTAATAACTTCAACTTTATAATGGAGTTATTAGTCATAGAACTATATGGTAATTAGGAAACCCTAAATTCCTTATTGAATGATATTACAACCTTATCATTCCATGTAAAACCTAAAACCCTAATCCAATTAGGAACCCTAGTTCCATTAATCAATATGAACCCTAAATTGTTTCTGAACCTAAACCCTAGGTTAGAACCTGTGATCATGATACTTTTATTTTGATTCATAGAACCATAATTAGAAATTAAATACTTACCATGCCACATAAAATGTAGGAGCCCTATTATCAATAATTTAGTATTCCATGTATGCATACTGATACGTCTCCGACGTATCGATAATTTCTTATGTTCCATGCCACATTATTGATGATACCTACATGTTTTATGCATACTTTATGTCATATTTATGCATTTTCCGGCACTAACCTATTAACGAGATGCCTAAGAGCCGCCATCGTTTTTACTGCTGTTTTTGGTTTCAGAAATCCTAGTAAGGAAATATTCTCGGAATTGGACGAAATCAACGCCCAGGGGCCTATTTTCACACGAAGCTTCCAGAAGACCGAAGGAGTCACGAAGTGGGGCCACGAGGTGGCCACACAGCAGGGCGGCGCGGCCCAGCCCTTGGCCGCGCCGACCTAGCGTGTGGGGCCCTCGTGTGGCCCCCTGACCTATCTTCTCCGCCTACTTATAGCCTTCGTCGCGAAACCCCCAGTATCGAGAGCCACGATACGGAAAACCTTCCAGAGACGCCGTCGCCGCCAATCCCATCTCGGGGGATTCAGGAGATCGCCTCCGGCACCCTGCCGGAGAGGGGAATCATCTCCCGGAGGACTCTTCACCGCCATGGTCGCCTCCGGAGTGATGAGTGAGTAGTTCACCCCTGGACTATGGGTCCATAGCAGAAGCTAGATGGTCGTCTTCTCCTAATTGTGCTTCATTGTCGGGTCTTGTGAGCTGCCTAACATGATCAAGATCATCTATCTGTAATGCTATATGTTGTGTTTGTTGGGATCAGATGGATAGAGAATACTATGTTATGTTGATTATCAATCTATTACCTATGTGTTGTTTATGATCTTGCATGCTCTCCGTTGTTAGTAGAGGCTCTGGCCAAGTTTTTGCTAGTAACTCCAAGAGGGAGTATTTATGCTTGATAGTGGGTTCATGCCTCCACTAAATCTGGGACAGTGACAGAAAGTTCTAAGGTTGTGGATGTGCTGTTGCCACTAGGGATAAAACATTGATGCTATGTCCGAGGATGTAGTTATTGATTACATTACGCACCATACTTAATGCAATTGTCTGTTGTTTGCAACTTAATACTGGAAGGGGTTCGGATGATAACCTGAAGGTGGACTTTTTAGGCATAGATGCATGCTGGATAGCAGTCTATGTACTTTGTCGTAATGCCCAATTAAATCTCACTATACTCATCATATCATGTATGTGCATGGTCATGCTCTCTCTATTTGTCAATTGCCCAACTGTAATTTGTTCACCCAACATGCTTATTCTTATGGGAGAGACACCTCTAGTGAACTGTGGACCCCGGTCCATTCTTTTAATCAAATACAATCCACTGCAATACTCGTTTTACTGTTTTCTGCAAACAATCATCATCCACACTATACATCTAATCCTTTGTTACAGCAAGCCGGTGAGATTGACAACCTCACTGTCACGTTGGGGCAAAGTAATTTGGTTGTGTTGTGCAGGTGCCACGTTGGCGCCGGAATCCCTGGTGTTGCGCCGCACTACACTCCGCCGCCATCAACCTTCGACGTGCTTCTTGGCTCCTACTGGTTCGATAAACCTTGGTTTCTTACTGAGGGAAAACTTGCCGATGTACGCATCACACCTTCCTCTTGGGGTTCCCAACGGTCGCGTGCTGTACGCGTATCAAGCAGATTTTCTGGCGCCGTTGCCGGGGAGATCAAGACACGCTGCAAGGGGAGTCTCCACATCCAATCTCTTTATTTTGTTTTTGTCTTGCTTTATTTTATTTACTTTCTTGTTTGCTGCATTATATCAAAATTCAAAAAAATTAGTTGCTAGCTTTACTTTATTTACTGTCTTGCACTCTATATCAAAAACACAAAATAGTTACTTGCATTTACTTTATCTAGTTTGCTTTATTTACTATTGCTAAATTGGGTACTCCTGAAAATACTAAGTTGTGTGACTTCACAACCACAAATAATAATTATTTCTTACGCACACCTATTGCTCCACCTGCTACTACATCAGAATTCTTTGAAATTAAACCTGCTTTACTGAATCTTGTTATGCGAGAGCAATTTTCTGGTGTTAGTTCTGATGATGCTGCTGCCCATCTTAATAATTTTGTTGAATTATGTGAAATGCAAAAGTATAAGGATGTAGATGGTGACATTATAAAATTAAAATTGTTTCCTTTCTCATTAAGAGGAAGAGCTAAAGATTGGTTGCTATCTCTGCCTAAGAATAGTATTGATTCATGGACTAAATGCAAGGATGCTTTTATTGGTAGATATTATCCCCCTGCTAAAATTATATCTTTGAGGAGTAGCATAATGAATTTTAAACAATTGGATAATGAGCATGTTCCCCAAGCTTGGGAAAGAATGAAATCTTTGGTTAAAAGTTGCCCAACCCATGGACTGACTACTTGGATGATCATCCAAACCTTTTATGCAGGACTGAATTTTTCTTCACAGAACCTATTGGATTCAGCTGCTGGAGGTACCTTTATGTCCATCACTCTAGGCGAAGCAACAAAGCTTCTTGATAATATGATGATTAATTACTCTGAATGGCACACGGAAAGAGCTCCACAAGGTAAGAAGGTAAATTCTGTCGAAGAAACCTCTTCCTTGAGTGATAAGATTGATGCTATTATGTCTATGCTTGTGAATGATAGGACTAATGTTGATCCTAATAATGTTCGGTTAGCTTCATTGGTTGCTCAAGAAGAACATGTTGATGTAAACTTCATTAAAAATAATAATTTCAACAACAACGCTTATCAGAACAATTCTAGTAACAACTATAGGCCATATCCTTATAATAATGGTAACGGTTATGGTAATTCTTATGGGAATTCTTACAACAATAATAGGAACACACCCCCTGGACTTGAAGCCATGCTTAAAGAATTTATTAGTACACAAACTGCTTTTAACAAATCTGTTGAAGAAAAGCTTGGGAAAATTGATATACTTGCTTCTAAAGTCGATAGTCTTGCTGCTGATGTTGATCTTTTGAAATCGAAAGTTATGCCTAATGAAAATCATAATAATAAAAATTTTACTACAGCAAATGCCATCCAAGTTAGAATTAATGAGAATATAAGATTGATGGCCGAATTGCGTGCTAGGTGGGAAAAAGAAGAAAATGCTAAAGAAGATAATATAGCTAAAGTTTGGACTATTACCACCACTAGCAATGCTAATGCTTCACATGTTGCTGCACCTCCTACTAATAATGGTAAAATAATTGGTGTTGGCAATGTTTCCACTTCTAATGCAAAGCGCGAAAAAGCGCTGAAATCGCTAAAGCTCGAAATCGCTTGTGATAAAACTGCTGAAATTTTTTCCAACATTGGGGATGATGATCCCAATGCTTTAGATTATAATGGTTTGGATTTTGATGATTGCCACATCTCTGAAGTTATAAAGTTCTTACAAAAACTTGCTAAGAGTCCTAATGCTAGTGCTATAAACTTGGCTTTCACGAAACATATTACAAATGCTCTCATAAAAGCTAGAGAAGAGAAATTAGAACGCGAAGCTTCTATTCCTAGGAAGCTAGAGGATGGTTGGGAGCCCATCATTAATATGAAGGTCAATGACTTTGATTGTAATGCTTTATGTGATCTCGGTGCAAGTATTTCTGTTATGCTTAAGAAAATCTATAATATGCTTGACTTGCCACCATTGAAAAATTGTTATTTGGATGTTAATCTTGCTGATAACTCTACAAAGAAACCTTTGGGGAGAGTTGATAATGTTTGCATTACAATTAACAATAACCTTGTCCCCGTTGATTTTGTTGTCTTGGATATGGAATGCAATGCATCTTGTCCCATTATATTGGGAAGACATTTTCTTCGAACTGTTGGTGCTATCATTGATATGAAGGAAGGTAATATTAAATATCAATTTCCTCTCAAGAAAGGTATGGAACACTTCCCTAGAAAGAGAATGAAGTTACCTTTTGATTCTATTATTATAACAAATTATGATGTTGATACTTCGTCTCTTGATAACACTTGATACACACTTTCTGCGCCTAGCTGAAAGGAGTTAAAGAAAAGCGCTTATGGGAGACAACCCATGATTTTAGTACAGTACTTTTATTTTATATTTGAGTCTTGGAAGTTGTTACTACTGTAGCAACCTCTCCTTATCTTATTTTGTTGCATAGTTGTGCCAAGTAAAGTCGTTGATAGTAAGGTTCATACTAGATTTGGATTACTGCGCAGAAACAGATTTCTTTGCTGTCACGAATTTGGGCAGAATTCTCTATAGGTAACTCAGAAAATTATGCCAATTTACGTGAGTGATCCTCAGTATGTACGCAACTTTCATTCAATTTTAGCATTTTCATTTTATCAAGTCTGGTGCCTCAATAAAATTCGTCTTTACGAACTGTTCTGTTTTGACAGATTCTGCCTTTTATTTCGCATTGCCTGTTTTGATATGCTTGATGGATTTTTCTATTCCATTAACTTTCAGTAGCTTTGTGCAATGTCCAGAAGTGTTAAGAATGATTATGTCACCTCTAAACATGTAAATTTTAATTGTGCACTAACCCTCTAATGAGTTGTTTTGAGTTTGGTGTGGAGGAAGTTTTCAAGGATCAAGAGAGGAGGATGATACAATATGATCAAGGAGAGTGAAAGCTCTAAGCTTGGGGATGCCCCGGTGGTTCACCCCTGCATATTTCAAGAAGACTCAAGCGTCTAAGCTTGGGGATGCCCAAGGCATCCCCTTCATCATCGACAATATTATCAGGTTCCTCTAGTGAAACTATATTTTTATTCCATCACATCTTATGCACTTTGCTTGGAGCGTCGGTTTGTTTTTATTTTTGTTTTTGTTTGAATAAAATGGATCCTAGCATTCATTGTGTGGGAGAGAGACACGCTCCGCTGTTGCATATGGACAAATATGTCCTTAGGCTTTACTCATAGTATTCATGGCGAAGGCTGAATCTTCTTCGTTAAATTGTTATATGGTTGGAAACGGGAAATGCTACATGTAGTAATTGGTAAAATATCTTGGATAATTTGATACTTGGCAATTGTTGTGCTCATGTTTAAGCTCTTGCATCATATACTTTGCACCTATTAATGAAGAAATACATAGAGCTTGCTAAAATTTGGTTTGCATAATTGGTCTCTCTAAAGTCTAGATAATTTCTAGTAAGGATTGAACAACAAGGAAGACGGTGTAGAGTCTTATAATGTTTACAATATGTCTTTTATGTGAGTTTTGCTGCACCGGTTCATCCTTGTGTTTGTTTCAAATAACCTTGCTAGCCTAAACCTTGTATCGAGAGGGAATACTTCTCATGCATCCAAAATCCTTGAGCCAACCGCTACGCCATTTGTGTCCACCATACCTACCTACTACATGGTATTTCTCCGCCATTCCAAAGTAAATTGTTTGAGTGCTACCTTTAAAATTTTCATTCTTTACCTTTACAATATATAGCTCATGGGACAAATAGCCTAAAAACTATTATGGTATTGAATATGTACTTATGCACTTTATCTCTTATTAAGTTGCTTGTTGTGCGATAACCATGTTCCTGGGGACGCCATCAACTACTCTTTGTTGAATATCATGTGAGTTGCTATGCATGTCCGTCTTGTCTGAAGTAAGGGAGATTTACCACTAGTTGAATGGTTAGAGCATGCATAATGTTAGAGAAGAACATTGGGCCGCTAACTAAAGCCATGAACCATGGTGGAAGTTTCAGTTTTGGACAAATATCCTCAATCTCATATGAGAACATTAATTGTTGCTACATGCTTATGCATTAAAGAGGAGTCCATTATCTGTTGTCTATGTTGTCCCGGTATGGATGTCTAAGTTGAGAATAATCAAAAGCGAGAAATCCAATGCGAGCTTTCTCCTTAGACCTTTGTACAGGCGGCATAGAGGTACCCCTTTGTGACACTTGGTTAAAACATATGTATTGCGATGATAATCCCGGTAATCCAAGCTAATTAGGACAAGGTGCGGGCACTATTAGTATACTATGCATGAGGCTTGCAACTTGTAAGATATAATTTACATGATACATATGCTTTATTACTACCGTTGACAAAATTGTTTCTTGTTTTCAAAACCAAAGCTCTAGCACAAATATAGAAATCAATGCTTCCCTCTGCGAAGGGCCTTTCTTTTACTTTTATGTTGAGTCAGTTCACCTATTTCTCTCCACCCCAAGAAGCAAACACTTGTGTGAACTGTGCATTGATTCCTACATACTTGCATATTGCACTTGTTATATTACTTTGCATTGACAATATCCATGAGATATACATGTTATAAGTTGAAAGCAACCGCTGAAACTTCATCTTCCTTTGTGTTGCTTCAATACCTCTACTTTGATTTATTGCTTTATGAGTTAACTCTTATGCAAGACTTATTGATGCTTGTCTTGAAAGTACTATTCATGAAAAGTCTTTGCTATATGATTCATTTGTTTACTCATGTCATTTACCATTGCTTTGATCGCTGCATTCATTACATATGCTTACAATAGTATGATCGAGGTTATGATGGCATGTCACTCCAGAAATTATCTTTGTTATCGTTTACCTACTCGGGACGAGCAGGAACTAAGCTTGGGGATGCTGATACGTCTCCGACGTATCGATAATTTCTTATGTTCCATGCCACATTATTGATGATACCTACATGTTTTATGCATACTTTATGTCATATTTATGCATTTTCTGGCACTAACCTATTAACGAGATGCCGAAGAGCCGATTCTTTGTTTCTGCTGTTTTTGGTTTCAGAAATCCTAGTAAGGAAATATTCTCGGAATTGGACGAAATCAATGCCCAGGGGCCTATTTTCACACGAAGCTTCCAGAAGACCGAAGGAGTCACGAAGTGGGGCCACGAGGTGGCCACACAGCAGGGCGGCGCGGCCCAGCCCTTGGCCGCGTCGACCTAGCGTGTGCGGCCCTCGTGTGGCCCCCTGACCTATCTCCTCCGCCTACTTATAGCCTTCGTCGCGAAACCCCCAGTACCGAGAGCCACGATACGGAAAACCTTCCAGAGACGCCGCCGCCGCCAATCCCATCTCGGGGGATTCAGGAGATCGCCTCTGGCACCCTGCCGGAGAGGGGAATCATCTCCCGGAGGACTCTTCACCGCCATGGTCGCCTCCGGAGTGATGAGTGAGTAGTTCACCCCTGGACTATGGGTCCATAGCAGAAGCTAGATGGTCGTCTTCTCCTAATTGTGCTTCATTGTCGGGTCTTGTGAGCTGCCTAACATGATCAAGATCATCTATCTGTAATGCTATATGTTGTGTTTGTTGGGATCCGATGGATAGAGAATACTATGTTATGTTGATTATCAATCTATTACCTATGTGTTGTTTATGATATTGCATGCTCTCCGTTGTTAGTAGAGGCTCTGGCCAAGTTTTTGCTAGTAACTCCAAGAGGGAGTATTTATGCTCGATAGTGGGTTCATGCCTCAATTAAATGCAGGACAAAGGATGTAAAGTTCTAAGGTTGTGGATGTGCTGTTGCCACTAGGGATAAAACATTGATGCTATGTCCGAGGATGTAGTTATTGATTACATTACGCACCATACTTAATGCAATTGTCTGTTGTTTGCAACTTAATACTGGAAGGGGTTCGGATGATAACCTGAAGGTGGACTTTTTAGGCATAGATGCATGCTGGATAGCGGTCTATGTACTTTGTCGTAATGCCCAATTAAATCTCACTATACTCATCATATCATGTATGTGCATGGTCAAGCCCTCTCTATTTGTCAATTGCCCAACTGTAATTTGTTCACCCAACATGCTTATTCTTATGGGAGAGACACCTCTAGTGAACTGTGGATCCCGGTCCATTCTTTTAATCAAATACAATCCACTGCAATACTCGTTTTACTGTTTTCCGCAAACAATCATCATCCACACTATACATCTAATCCTTTGTTAAAGCAAGCCGGTGAGATTGACAACCTCACTGTCACGTTGGGGCAAAGTAATTTGGTTGTGTTGTGCAGGTTCCACGTTGGCGCCGGAATCCCTGGTGTTGCGCCGCACTACACTCCGCCGCCATCAACCTTCGACGTGCTTCTTGGCTCCTACTGGTTCGATAAACCTTGGTTTCTTACTGAGTGAAAACTTGCCGCTGTACGCATCACACCTTCCTCTTGGGGTTCCCAACGGTCGCGTGTTGTACGCGTATCACATACCCATTCAACCAAGTTGATTAAGTAGGATCAACCAAGTGTAAACCCTAGATCCTAGTCCCAAAACCACCATGAGTGATGACTGCCATTACATAATCATGTTCCACTAAATCCTACTAGTGTTGGATACTTATGAACCATCCTATTTAGGAACCAACCATTCTTTACTTAGAGAATTAAATAGCAAACCCAAACAACCTCAACCTAATTGGTATACTTCTTATTACTTAAGAAGTGTGTTCTTCAAAAGTTATTCTTTTGAAGTAAATAGAGAGTGTTCATCAACCCTACCTAATAGAACCTATAAACCCTAGCTAGCTATCACCAGCTGAATAAAACAACCTTGATAGCAATCATTTATCATAAATTGCTCAAGATGCTTAGGACTAACTCAACCCTACAAGTTCTAGCTATTGATGAATCCAACCTGGTTGGGATCCATCAAATCCTTACCCTAGAACCCAATTAGAACCATAGTAAACCACAGAAACCCACAAACCTAATTATCATACTTGTTCTTTGTTAAAGAACATGTTCTTCAAAAGTTATTCTTTTGAAGTATATAACAAGCAATCATCAACCATGCAATATAGAAGTTAAAATTAATAACTGTTTTTTTACTTATTATACAACTACTATCCCTTGGTGTGTATGATTGTTACTATGCATTTTACCACTTGCTTATGATTCTAAAACAACACAACCCTAATAAGAACCTTGTTTGTGAACCACTCTAGAAGTGCCACACACCCTAAACAAATCATTTCAACTCACTAATCCTAAATCATCGGGGTTAGGTCACGCTTAGAGCGATTGCATCTCATACTTATGCATTATTGCATCTTTGCCAATCTTTTAAACATCGTTCTTACCGGACGATGATGCTATTTCAGAATTTGGAGTTATTGCGTATCGAAGACCTTGCCTGCATAATCTTGCAGTCAAGAAAGGCAAGTTCATCGCTTGCTCATGTCATTTGAGTATTTTTACCAAATTACTTGCAAAGTACTATGTTTATCACTATTGCATAAAAAGCAAAACCACTATTTTCATAACTATGAATATGACTATGTGGTGGGCAATGGAACCATGGATTGTGTTGATATGGTGGAGGTTCCATTGCAATGGGTTTATATACATCTAGGATTAACAACAAATGTCGTCCACTGATTCTTGTGCCGTAATACCCATGTTAACCATAAGATCTAGAGTGGAACGGAATAGTCAATTGTATTTCCACCTCTCGTACATCAACGGACGCGCTTACCGTAGCAGTTGTGTCTTGCGGAGCAACTTGAGGGTGGGGATTCCCTTCTAATTCCCCACGGTAATGCAGTGCTTACTGTAGCAGTTGCGGCTTGCGGAACAACTTGAGGGTGGGGATTGATACGTCTCCAACATATCTATAATTTCTGATGTTCCATGCTTGTTTTATGACAATACCTACATGTTTTGTTCACACTTTATGATGATTTTATGCGTTTTCCGGAACTAATCTATTGACAAGATGCCGAAGTGCCAGTTCCTGTTTTCTGCTGTTTTTGGTTTCAGAAATCCTAGTAAGGAAATATTCTCGGAATTGGACGAAATCAACGCCAGCATCTTATAATTCCACGAAGCTTCGAGAACACCCGAGAGGGACCAGAGGAGGGCCCTGTGGGCCCAACACATGTGGCCGGCACGGCCAAGGAGCCAGGCGCGCCGCCCTATTGTGTGGCTGCCCTGCAGCCCCTCCGACTCCGCCTCTTCGCCTATAAGTTGCCTCCTGACCAAAAACATCGACACCGATTGACGAAACTCGAGAAAAGCTTCCAGAGCTGCCGCCATCGCGAAACTCCAATTCGGGGGACAGAAGTCTCTGTTCCGGCACCCTGCCGGGACGGGGAATTGCCCCCGGAAGCCATCTCCACCGCCATCTTCACCGCCATCGCTGTCTCCATGATGAGGAGGGAGTAATTCACCCCCGAGGCTGAGGGCTCTGCGGTAGCTATGTGGTTAATCTCTCTTCCATGTACTTCAATACAATGATCTCATGAGCTGCCTTACATGATTGAGATTCATATGAGCTTTGTATCACTATTAATATATGTGCTACTCTAGTGATGTTATTAAAGTACTCTATTCCTCCTTCATGATGTAATGGTGACAGTGTGTGCATCATGTAGTACTTGGCGTAGTTTATGATTGTGATCTCTTGTAGATTATGAAGTTAACTATTACTATGATGGTATTGATGTGATCTATTCCTCCTTTCATAGTGTGATGGTGACAGTGTGCATGCTATGTTAGTACTTGGTATAATTGTGTTGATCTATCATGCACTCTAAGGTTATTTAAATATGAATATCGAATGTTGTGGAGCTTGTTAACTCCGGCATTGAGGTGCTCTTGTAGCCCTACACAATTAATGGTGTTCATCATCTAACAAGAGAGTGTAGAGTGGTTTTATTATGTGATCAATGTTGAGAGTGTCCACTAGTGAAAGTATGATCCCTAGGCCTTGTTTCCAAATACTGCAATCATCGCTTATTTACTGTTCTACTGCATTTGTACTTCCTGCAATATTACCACCATCAATCGCACGCCAAAGAAGCTATTTTTTCGCGCCATTACTACTGCTCATATTCATTCATACCACTTGTATTTCACTATCTCTTCGCCGAACTAGTGCACCTATACATCTGACAAGTGTATTAGGTGTGTTGGGGACACAAGAGACTTCTTGCATTGTGATCGCAGGGTTGCTTGAGAGGGATATCTTTGACCTCTTCCTCCCTGAGTTTGATAAACCTTGGGTGATCCACTTAAGGGAAAACTTGCTGCTGTTCTACAAACCTCTGCTCTTGGAGGCCTGATGTCTACGCACACTCCTTTTCCTGTAGACAGTGTTGGGCCTCCAAGAGCAGAGGTTTGTAGAACAGCAGCAAGTTTTCCCTTAAGTGGATCACCCAAGGTTTATCGAACTCAGGAAGGAAGAGGTCAAAGATATCCCTCTCAAGCAACCCTGCGATCACAATGCAAGAAGTCTCTTGTGTCCCCAACACACCCAATACACTTGTCAGATGTATAGGTGCACTAGTTCGGCGAAGAGATAGTGAGATGCAAGTAATATGGATGAGTATGAGTGGTAATAGCAATCTGAATAAAATATGGCAGCGAGTAAACATGCAACAAAACAGTAAACAAACGGAGATTCAATGTGTGGAAATAAGGCCTAGGGATCCTGCTTTCACTAGTGGACACTCTCAACAATGATCACATAATAGAACCACTCTACACTCTTTTGTTGGATGATGAACACCACTAATTGCGTAGAGCTACAAGAGCACCTCAATGCCGGAGTTAACAAGCTCCACAACATTCGATGTTCATATTTAAATAACCTTAGAGTGCATGATAGATCATTGCAATTACACCAAGTACTAACATAGCATGCACACTGTCACCATCACACTATGAAGGAGGCATAGATCAAATCAATACTATCATAGCAATAATTAACTTCATAATCTACAAGAGATTACAATCATAACCTACGCCAAGTACTACACGATGCACACACTGTCACCATTACACCGTCGAGGAGGAATAGAGTACTTTAATAACATCACTAGAGTAGCACATAGATGATATTCAACTAGATCACATAAAGAGAGAGATGAACCACATAGCTACAGCGGAGCCCTCAGCCCCTGGGGTGAATTACTCCCTCCTCATCATGGAGACAGCGATGGCGGTGAAGATGGCGGTGGAGACGGCGGTGGAGATGACTCCGGGGGCAATTCCCCGTCCCGGCAGGGTGCCGGAATAGAGACTTCTGTCCCCCGAATTGGAGTTTCGCGATGGCGGCGGCTCTGGAAGGTTTTCTCGGGTTTCGTCAATTGGTGTCGAGGATTTAGGTCAGGGAGGCCTAAATAGGCAAAGAGGCGGAGTCGGAGGGGCCACGGGGGACCCACACACTAGGGGCGCGCCCCCCCCTTGGCCGCGCCGCCCTGTGGGGTGGGGGCCCCTGGCTCCCTTCTGGCCCCTCTTCGGTGCTCTGGAAGCTTCCGGGAAAAATAAGATATTGGGCGTTGATTTCGTCCGATTCCGAGAATATTTCCTTTGTAGGATTTCTGAAACCAAAAACAGCAGAAAACAGCAACTGGCCCTTCGGCATCTCATCAATAGGTTAGTTCCGGAAAACGCATAAAAATGATATAAAGTGTGAACAAAACATGTAGGTATTGTCATAAAAGAAGCATGGAACATCAGAAATTATAGATACGTTGGAGACGTATCAGCATCCCCAAGCTTAGTTCCTACTCGTCCTCGAGTAGGTAAACGATAAAAGATAATTTCTGAAGTGACATGCTACCAACATAATCTTGATCATACTATTGTAAACATATGAGATGAATGAAGTGATTCAAAGCAATGGTGAAGATAATGAGTAAACAACTGAATCATATAGCAAAGACTTTTCATGAATAGTACTTTCAAGACAAGCTTCAATAAGTCTTGCATAAGAGTTAACTCATAAAGCAATAAATTCATAGTAAAGGCATTGGAGAAACAAAAAGGAAGATTAAGTTTCAGCGGTTGCTTTCAACTTGTAACATGTATATCTCATGGATAGTTGTCAATGCAAAGCAATATAACAAGTGCAATAAGCAAGCATGTAAGAATCAATGCACAGTTAACACAAGTGTTTGCTTCTAAGATAGAGAGAAATGGGTAAACTGACTCAACATAAAAGTAGAAGAAAGGCCCTTCGCAGAGGGAAGCATTGATTGCTATATTTGTGCTAGAGCTTTTATTTTGAAAACAAGAAACAATTTTGTCAACGGTAGTAATAAAGCATATGTATCATGTAAATTATATCCTACAAGTTGCAAGCCTCATGCATAGTATACCAATAGTGCCCGCACCTTGTCCTAATTAGCTCGGATTACCTGGATTATCATCGCAATACATATGTTTTAACCAAGTGTCACAAAGGGGTACCTCTATGCCGCCTGTACAAAGGTCTAAGGAGAAAGCTCGCATTGGATTTCTCGTTTTTGATTATTCTCAACTTAGACATCCATACCGGGACAACATAGACAACAGATAATGGACTCCTCTTTAATGCATAAGCATTTAGCAACAATTAATGTTCTCATATGAGATTGAGGATATTTGTCCAAAACTGAAACTTCCACCATGGATCATGGCTTTAGTTAGCGGCCCAATGTTCTTCTCTAACAATATGCATGCTCTAACCATTCAACTCATGGTAAATCGCCCTTACTTTAGACAAGACGAACATGCATAGCAACTGATGCGCGTGGTTGACGTATTGTCTTTTCGTTCGACACGCGTCCGTTGGGAACCCCAAGAGGAAGGTGTGATGCGCACAGCGGCAAGTTTCCCTCAGTAGAAACCAAGGTTTATCGAACCAGTAGGAGTAAAGAAGCACGTTGAAGGTTGATGGCGGCGAGATGTAGTGCGGCGCAACACCAGGGATTCCGGCGCCAACGTGGAACCTGCACAACACAAACCAAGTACTTTGCCCCAACGAAACAGCGAGGTTGTCAATCTCACTGGCTTGCTGTAACAAAGGATTACATGTATAGTGTGGAAGATGATTGTTTGCAGAAAACAGTAGAACGAGTATTGCAGTAGATTGTATTTCAGTATAGAGAATTGGACCGGGGTCCACAGTTCACTAGAGGTGTCTCTCCCATAAGATAAACATCATGTTGGGTGAACAAATTACAGTTGGGCAATTGACAAATAAAGAGGGCATGACCATGCACATACATATTATGATGAGTATAGTGAGATTTAATTGGGCATTACGACAAAGTACATAGACCGCTATCCAGCATGCATCTATGCCTGAAAAGTCCACCTTCAGGTTATCATCCGAACCCCCTCCAGTATTAAGTTGCTAACAACAGACAATTGCATTAAGTATTGCGCGTAATGTAATCAGTAACTACATCCTCGAACATAGCACCAATGTTTTATCCCTAGTGGCAACAGCACATCCATAATCTTAGAGATTTCTGTCACTTCCCCAGATTCACGGAGACATGAACCCACTATCGAGCATAAATACCCCCTCTTGGAGTTAGAGAGTGGATTTGGTGACCGTGTGTATACGTGAGCACGCATCCATTACCATTGGATTTGCTTTAAGATTCGTGACTTCACACACGGCGACCAAACGGCGTGGAATCAATCTGACGCCACCTCCTGTGCCTTATCCTCTAATTCGGCTCGTCCTTCACTCCTTCCCCAAATCATCTTCACGCACGAGTCTCGGCCACACAAGCTCCCACACGCGCCGCCCGCTCCCAAGCGATGCGCGTCTCGGCCTCGTCGTGCGGTGCGCCTGCTCCCGCTGCTCCCGGCACCGCCACCGCAGTAGGGCGTTCGTGCTCCTCCCCGGCCCCATCATGGCCTACGTCGCCGCCGTCTCCCAGGCCGGCACCGGCAAAACGACGGGGATGAGTTGGCCGTGGCTCTGCAGGGGGGCGAGCGCGGGCCTTGCGGCAGACGGCGGGATCAGGAACTCCATTGGCGAGGAGGACCTCGAGCTCGAGCCCCGCATGGTTGAGGAGGGAGGCCTAGCGTCGTCGAACTCGTCTGCAGTTGGGGAGGTAGGACCATGTGCGCTTCTGCCGACTGCGCGTCCTCGATTGGAAGGGGAGGCTTCCGACGAAGGGCGGTTTCAATTTGGGAATTTTCTTTCCCCTGCTACTGTTCGATGAGATATGCAGGTCCGATTTGGTTGTCGGCCGCGTGGTGAAGCCTGTTCGCCCGAGCGGGAGTCATACCAGTCGCCCGCAAGGAAAAGGCCTTGTACGAGCAAAGTAGACATGTTGATCGAGTCTAGCAACGGCCACCTACTCAACCTGCTCCATCGCAGACATTGCCGGTTGGCCTCAAGCTGGATCCCCTCGTGGTTGAAGAGGATGAAGAACACCAGATTTGGGCCAGCAGCAGTGAATCTGGCCTCCCCTGTTTGTTGTATTTTTTTATTTTCTGTTTGGTTTACTTGTTCGGTTTTCTAGATGCAATTTTCGTTCATTGCTTAATTGTTTGAAACTACTATGTTCATGAATCTGAGTTCTTAGATCTCGTTCATTTATATAGTACTATGATTTTTTGGATAAATGTCTTGGATCCCAATCGGAAAGTGTAAAAAAAAATCTTGTACTATATGGCTTCGTCCTCCGCCATCGCGCGACGTGCACGGCCGTGGCCGGACAGAGGTGCGGCGGCCGAGCTTGGGAAGGGCGGCGACGTGCGGCTGCCGGCAGCAGAGGAAACTGGGAGCCTCGAGGCGGCACATGGTCTGCGCTCGCAGGCGCGTGTGCGGCAGGGGCCGCGCGACGTGCACGGCCGTAAGCGAACAGAAGTGCGGCAGTCGAGCTTGGGAAGGACGGCGTCCATGGCCTGGACACGGATGCGGCGCTGAAAATACATGCGCTAAGCAGAGCGCTTAGTTAATTAGTTGCTCCACAGTAGCGGACGAAGCTAATCAATCAATTCTAGAATCGATGTTCCCTAATCAATCAGTAGCACATCACCTAACGGGGGAACAAACACCGTTAGACACGTGTCGACTGCTGGGCGCGTGCTCACGTATACACCCGGTCACCAGGCTTCATCCGCTTGGAGTTAATAGCAAAAACTTGGCCAGATCCTCTACTAATAACGGAGAGCATGCAAGATCATAAACAACACATAGATATAAATTGATAATCAACATAACATGGTATTCTCTATTCATCGGATCCCAACAAACACAACATATAGCATTACAGATAGATGATCTTGATCATGTTCGGCAGCTCACAAGACCCGACAATTAAGCACAATGAGGAGAAGACAACCATCTAGCTACTGCTATGGACCCATAGTCCAGGGGTAGACTACTCACACATCACTCCGGAGGCGACCATGGCGGCGTAGAGTCCTCCGGGAGATGATTCCCCTCTCCGGCAGGGTGCCGGAGGCGATCCCCTGAATCCCCCGAGATGGGATTGGCGGCGGCGTCTCTGGAAGGTTTTCCGTATCGTGGCTCTCGGTACTGGGGGTTTCGCGACGAAGGCTATTTGTAGGCGGAAGGGTAGGTCAGGGGGGGTCGCGAGGGCCCAGAGACAGCCGGCGCGGCCAAGGGTGGGGCCGCGCCGCCTGCCCTCCTGGCCACCTCGTGGCCCCACTTCGTTGACTCTTCGGTCTTCTAGAAGCTTCGTGGCAAAATAGGACCCTGGGCGTTGATTTCGTCCAATTCCGAGAATATTTCCTTACTAGGATTTCTGAAACCAAAAACAGCAGAAAACAACAACTGGCTCTTCGGCATCTCGTTAATAGGTTAGTGCCGGAAAATACATAAATATGACATAAAGTATGCATAAAACATGTAGATATCATCAATAATGTGGCATGGAACATAAGAAATTATCGATACGTCGGAGACGTATCAGCATCCCCAAGCTTAGTTTCTGCTCGTCCCGAGCAGGTAAACGATAAACAAAGATAATTTCTGGAGTGACATACTATTGTGGAGCATATGTAAGCATATGTAATGAATGCAGCGATCAAAACAATGTAAATGACATGAGTAAACAACTGAATCATATAGCAAAGACTTTTCATGAATAGTACTTCAAGACAAGCATCAATAAGTCTTGCATAAGAGTTAACTCATAAAGCAATAATTCAAAGTAAAGACATTGAAGCAACACAAAGGAAGATTAAGTTTCAGCGGTTGCTTTCAACTTATAACATGTATATCTCATGGATATTGTCAACATAGAGTAATATAACAAATGCAATATGCAAGTATGTAGGAATCAATGCAAAGTTCACACAAGTGTTTGCTTCTTGAGATGGAGAGAGATAGGTGAACCGACTCAACATAAAAGTAAAAGAATGGTCCTTCAAAGAGGAAAGCATCGATTGCTATATTTGTGCTAGAGCTTTGATTTTGAAAACAAGAAACAATTTTGTCAACGGTAGTAATAAAGCATATGTGTCATGTAAATTATATCTTACAAGTTGCAAGCCTCATGCATAGTATACTAATAGTGCCCGCACCTTGTCCTAATTAGCTTGGATTACCGGGATTATCGCAATGCACATGTTTTAACCAAGTGTCACAAAGGGGTACCTCTATGCCGCCTGTACAAAGGTCTAAGGAGAAAGCTCGCATTGGATTTCTCGCTATTGATTATTCTCAACTTAGACATCCATACCGGGACAACATAGACAACAGATAATGGACTCCTCTTTTATGCATAAGCATGTAGCAACAATTAATTTTCTCATATGAGATTGAGGATATATGTCCAAAACTGAAACTTCCACCATGGATCATGGCTTTAGTTAGCGGTCCAATGTTCTTCTCTAACAATATGCACGCTCTAACCATAAGGTGGTAAATCTCCCTGACTTCAGACAAGACGAACATGCATAGCAACTCACATGATATTCAACAAAGAGTAGTTGATGGCGTCCCCAGGAACATGGTTATCGCACAACAAGCAACTTAATAAGAGATAAAGTGCATAAGTACATATTCAATACCACAATAGTTTTTAGGCTATTTGTCCCATGAGCTATATATTGTAAAGGCAAAGAATGGAAATTTAAAGGTAGCACTCAAGAAATTTACTTTGGAGTGGCGGAGAAATACCATGTAGTAGGTAGGTATGGTGGACACAAATGGCATAGTGGTTGGCTCAAGGATTTTGGATGCATGAGAAGTATTCCCTCTCGATACAAGGTTTAGGCTAGCAAGGCTATTTGAAACAAACACAAGGATGAAGCGGTGCAGCAAAACTCACATAAAAGACATATTGTAAACATTATAAGATCCTACACCGTCTTCCTTGTTGTTCAAACTCAATACTAGAAATTATCTAGACTTTAGAGAGACCAAATATGCAAACCAAATTTTAGCATGCTCTATGTATTTCTTCATTAATAGGTGCAAAGTATATGATGCAAGAGCTTAAACATGAGCACAACAATTGCCAAGTATCACATTATCCAAGACATTATAGCAATTACTACATGTATCATTTTCCAATTCCAACCATATAACAATTTAACGAAGAAGAAACTTCGCCATGAATATTATGAGTAGAGCCTAAGGACATACTTGTCCATATGCAACAGCGGAGCATGTCTCTCTCCCACACAATGAATGCTAGGATCCATTTTATTCAAACAAAACAAAAACAAAAACAAACCGACGCTCCAAGCAAAGCACATAAGATGTGATGGAATAAAAATATAGTTTCAGGGGAGGAACCTGATAATGTTGTCGATGAAGAAGGGGATGCCTTGGGCATCCCCAAGCTTAGACGCTTGAGTCTTCTTGATATATGCAGGGGTGAACCACCGGGGCATCCCCAAGCTTAGAGCTTTCACTCTCCTTGATCATGTTGTATCATCTCCCTCTCTTGATCCTTGAAAACTTCCTCCACACCAAACTCAAAACAACTCATTAGAGAGTTAGTGCACAATCAAAATATACATGTTCAGAGGTGACATAATCATTCTTAACACTTCTGGACATTGCACAAAGCTACTGAAAGTCAATGGAATCGAAATATCCATCGAGCATATCAAAACAGGCAATGCGAAATAAAAGGCAGAATCTGTCAAAACAGAACAGTTCGTATTGACGAATTTTATTGAGGCACCAGACTTGCTCAAATGAAAATGCTCAAATTTAGTGAAAGTTGCGTACATATCTGAGGATCACTCACGTAAATTGGCATAAGTTTCTGAGTTACCTATAGAGAATTTTGCCCAGATTCGTGACAGCAAAGAAATCTGTTTCTGCGCAGTAATCCAAATCTAGTATGAACCTTACTATCAACGACTTTACTTGGCACAACAAAACACCAAACTAAGATAAGGAGAGGTTGCTACAGTAGTAAACAACTTCCAAGACACAAATATAAAATAATGTACTGTAGTAAAAACATGGGTTGTCTCCCATAAGCGCTTTTCTTTAACGCCTTTCAGCTAGGCGCAGAAAGTGTGTATCAAGTATTGTCGAGAGACGAAGTGTCAACATTATAATTTGTTCTAATGATAGAATCAAAAGGTAACTTCATTCTCTTTCTAGGGAAGTGTTCCATACCTTTCTTGAGAGGAAATTGATATTTAATATTACCTTCCTTCATATCAATGATAGCACCAGCAGTTCGAAGAAAAGGTCTTCCCAATATAATGGGACAAGATGCATTGCATTCAATATCCAAGACAACAAAATCAACGGGGACAAGGTTATTGTTAACGGTAATGCGAACATTATCAACTTTCCCCAAAGGTTTCTTTGTAGAATGATCAGCAAGATTAACATCCAAATAACAATTTTTCAGCGGTGGCAAGTCAAGCATATTATAAATTTTCTTAGGCATAACAGAAATACTTGCACCAAGATCACATAAAGCATTACAATCAAAGTCATTGACCTTCATCTTAATGATGGGCTCCCAACCATCCTCTAGCTTTCTAGGAATAGAAGCTTCGCGTTCTAATTTCTCTTCTCTAGCTTTTATGAGAGCATTTCTAATATGTTTCGTGAAAGCCAAATTTATAGCACTAGCATTAGGACTTTTAGCAAGTTTTTGTAAGAGCTTTATAACTTCAGAGATGTGGCAATCATCAAAATTCAAACCATTATAATCTAAAGCAATGGGATCATCATCCCCAATGTTGGAAAAAATTTCAGCAGTTTTATCACAGCGATTTAATGATTTAGCGAGTTTCGAGCTTTTTCGCGCTTTGCATTAGAAGTGGAAACATTGCTAACACCAATTCTTTTATTATTAGTAGTAGGAGGTGCAGCAACTTGTGTAGCATTAGCATTACTAGTGGTGGTAATAGTCCAAACTTTAGCTATATTATCTTCTTTTTCATTTTCTTCTCTTTCCCACCTAGCACGCAATTCGGCCATCAATCTTATATTCTCATTAATTCTAACTTGGATGGCATTTGCTGTAGTAGTAATTTATTATGATGATTTTCATTAGGCATAAATTTCGATTTCAAAAGATCAACATCAGCAACAAGACTATCGACTTTAGAAGCAAGTATATCAATTTTCCCAAGCTTTTCTTCAACAGATTTGTTAAAAGCAGTTTGTGTACTAATAAATTCTTTAAGCATGGCTTCAAGTCCAGGGGGTGAATTCCTATTATTGTTATAAGAATTCCCATAAGAATTACCATAGCCGTTGCCATTATTATAAGGATATGGCCTATAGTTGTTACTAGAATTGTTCCGGTAAGCATTGTTGTTGAAATTATTATTTTTAATGAAGTTTACATCAACATGTTCTTCCTGAGCAACCAATGAAGCTAACGGAACATTATTAGGATCAACATTAGTCCTATCATTCACAAGCATAGACATAATAGCATCAATCTTGTCACTCAAGGAAGAGGTTTCTTCGACAGAATTTACCTTCTTACCTTGTGGAGCTCTTTCCGTGTGCCATTCAGAGTAATTGATCATCATATTATCAAAAAGCTTTGTTGCTTCACCAAGAGTGATGGATATAAAGGTACCTCCAGCAGCTGAATCCAATAGGTTCCGCGAAGAAAAATTCAGTCCTGCATAAAAGGTTTGGATGATCATCCAAGTAGTCAGTCCATGGGTTGGGCAATTTTTAACCAAAGATTTCATTCTTTCCCATGCTTGTGCAACATGCTCAGTATCTAATTGTTTAAAATTCATTATGCTACTCCTCAAAGATATAATTTTAGCAGGGGGATAATATCTACCAATAAAAGCATCCTTGCATTTAGTCCATGAATCAATATTATTCTTAGGCAGAGATAGCAACCAATCTTTAGCTCTTCCTCTTAATGAGAAAGGGAACAATTTTAATTTTATAATGTCACCATCTACATCTTTATACTTTTGCATTTCACACAATTCAACAAAATTATTGAGATGGGCAGCAGCATCATCAGAACTAACACCAGAAAATTGCTCTCGCATAACAAGATTTAGTAAAGCAGGTTTAATTTCAAAGAATTCTGCTGTAGTAGCAGGTGGAGCAATAGGTGTGCATAAGAAATCATTATTATTTGTGGTTGTGAAGTCACACAACTTAGTATTTTCAGGAGTACCCATTTTAGCAGTAGTAAATAAAACAAACTAGATAAAGTAAATGCAAGTAACTATTTTTTTTGTGTTTTTGATATAGCACAGCAAACAAAGTAGTAAATAAAATAAAGCAAGACAAAAACAAAGTAAAGAGATTGGGATGTGGAGACTCCCCTTGCAGCGTGTCTTGATCTCCCCGGCAACGGCGCCAGAAATTTGCTTGATGCGCGTGGTTGACGTATTGTCTTTTCGTTCGACACGCGTCCGTTGGGAACCCCAAGAGGAAGGTGTGATGTGCACAGCGGCAAGTTTCCCTCAGTAGAAACCAAGGTTTATCGAGCCAGTAGGAGTCAAGAAGCACGTTGAAGGTTGATGGCGGCGAGATGTAGTGCGGCGCAACACCAGGGATTCCGGCGCCAACGTGGAACCTGCACAACACAAACCAAGTACTTTGCCCCAACGAAACAGCGAGGTTCTCAATCTCACTGGCTTGCTGTAACAAAGGATTAGATGTATAGTGTGGAAGATGATTGTTTGCAGAAAACAGTAGAACGAGTATTGCAGTAGATTGTATTTCAGTATAGAGAATTGGACCGGGGTCCACAGTTCACTAGAGGTGTCTCTCCCATAAGATAAACAGCATGTTGGGTGAACAAATTACAGTTGGGCAATTGACAAATAAAGAGGGCATGACCATGCACATACATATTATGATGAGTATAGTGAGATTTAATTGGGCATTACGACAAAGTACATAGACCGCTATCCAGCATGCATCTATGCCTAAAAAGTCCACCTTCAGGTTATCATCCGAACCCCCTCCAGTATTAAGTTGCTAACAACAGACAATTGCATTAAGTATTGCGCGTAATGTAATCAATAACTACATCCTCGAACATAGCACCAATGTTTTATCCCTAGTGGCAACAGCACATCCATAATCTTAGAGATTTCTGTCACTTCCCCAGATTCACGGAGACATGAACCCACTATCGAGCATAAATACCCCCTCTTGGAGTTAATAGCAAAAACTTGGCCAGAGCCTCTAGTAATAACGGAGAGCATGCAAGATCATAAACAACACATAGATATAAATTGATAATCAACATAACATGGTATTCTCTATTCATCGGATCCCAACAAACACAACATATAGCATTACAGATAGATGATCTTGATCATGTTCGGCAGCTCACAAGACCCGACAATTAAGCACAATGAGGAGAAGACAACCATCTAGCTACTGCTATGGACCCATAGTCCAGGGGTAGACTACTCACACATCACTCCGGAGGCAACCATGCTGGCATAGAGTCCTCCGGGAGATGATTTCCCTCTCCGGCAGGGTGCCGGAGGCGATCCCCTGAATCCCCCGAGATGGGATTGGCGGCGGCGTCTCTGGAAGGTTTTCCGTATCGTGGCTCTCGGTACTGGGGGTTTCGCGACGAAGGCTATTTGTAGGCGGAAGGGTAGGTCAGGGGGCGTCGCGAGGGGCCCAGGAGACAGGCTGGCGCGGCCAAGGGTGGGGCCGCGCCGCCTGCCCTCCTGGCCACCTCGTGGCCCCACTTCGTTGACTCTTCGGTCTTCTGGAAGCTTCGTGGCAAAATAGGACCCTGGGCGTTGATTTCGTCCAATTCCGAGAATATTTCCTTACTAGGATTTCTGAAACCAAAAACAGCAGAAAATAGCAACTGGCACTTCGGCATCTTGTTAATAGGTTAGTTCCAGAAAATGCACGAATATGACATAAAGTGTGCATAAAACATGTAGATATCATCAATAATGTGGCATGGAACATAAGAAATTATCGATACGTCGGAGACGTATCAGCAACTCACATGATATTCAACAAAGTGTTGATGGTGTCCACAGGAACATGGTTATCGCTCAACAAGCAACTTAATAAGAAATAAGATACATAAGTACATATTCAATACCACAATAGTTTTTAGGCTATTTGTCCCATGAGCTATATATTGCAAAGACAAAGAATGGAAATTTAAAGGTAGCACTCAAGCAATTTACTTTGGAATGGCGGAGAAATACCATGTAGTAGGTAGGTATGGTGGACACAAATGGCATAGTGTTTGGCTCAAGGATTTTGGATGCACGAGAAGTATTCCCTCTCAATACAAGGTTTAGGCTAGCAAGGCTATTTGAAACAAACACAAGCATGAACCGGTACAGCAAAACTTACATAAGAACATATTGCAAGCATTATAAGACTATACATTGTCTTCCTTGTTGCTCAAACCCTTACCAGAAAATATCTAGACCTTAGAGAGACCAATCATGCAAACCAAATTTTAGCAAGCTCTATGTATTTCTTCACTAATAGGTGCAAAGTATATGATGCAAGAGCTTAAACATGAGCACAACAATTGCCAAGTATCACATTATTCAAGACATCATACCAATTACTACATGTAGCACTTCCCGTTTCCAACCATACAACAATTAACGAAGCAGTTTCAACCTTCGCCATGAACATTAAAAGCTAAGAACACATGTGTTCATATGAACCAGCAGAGCGTGTCTCTCTCCCACACAATCTTTTATTCAAACAAAAACAAAAACAAAAACATACAGACGCTCCAAGTAAAGTACATAAGATGTGACCGAATAAAAATATAGTTTCAAGAGAAGGAACCTGATAATTTGTCGATGAAGAAGGGGGTGCCTTGGGCATCCCCAAGCTTAGTTGCTTGAGTCTTCTTGAAATATGCAGGGATGAACCACCGGGGCATCCCCAAGCTTAGACTTTTCACTCTTCTTGATCACATTGTATCATCCTCCTCTCTTGACCCTTGAAAACTTCCTCCACACCAAACTCGAAACAAACTCATTAGAGGGTTAGTGCATAATCAAAATTCACATGTTCAGAGGTGACACAATCATTCTTAACACTTCTGGACATTGCTCAAAGCTACTGGAAGTTAATGGAACAAAGGAATCCGTCCAACATAGCAAAAGAAGCAATGCGAAAGAAAAGGCAGAATCTGTCAAAACAGAACAGTCCGTAAAGATGAATTTTTAAGAGGCACCAGACTTGCTCAAATGAAAATGCTCAAATTTAATGAAAGTTGCGTACATATCTGAGGATCACTCACGTAAATTTACAGAATTTTCTGAGTTACCTACAGAGAACCCTGTCCAAATTCGTGACAGACAGAAATCTATTTCTGCGCAGTAATCCAAATCTAGTATCAACCTTACTATCAAAGACTTTACTTCGCACAACAATGCAATAAAATAAAGATAAGTAGAGGTTGTTACAGTAGTAACAACTTCCAAGACACAAATATAAAACAAAGTTGCTATAGCAAAATAAACACATGGGTTATCTCCCAAGAAGTGCTTTCTTTATAGCCATTAAGATGGGCTCAGCAGTTTTAATGATGCACTCGCAAGAAGTAAGCGTTGAAGCAAAAGAGAGCATCAAGAGGCAAATTCAAAACACATTAAGTCTAACCCACTTCCTGTGCAAATGAATCTTGTACACAAATGAATTCATGAAAAACAAAGTGACAAGCATAAGAGGATAAAACACGAGTAACTTCAAGATTCTCAACATAAAGAGGGGAAACTTAATATTATTAAGATGCATATAACCATGTTTCCCTCTCTCATAATAACTTTCAGTAGCATCATTGATGAAATCCATAATATACCCATCACTTAAAACATTCTTATCATGGTTCATATGCATAGAAGTTATATCCTATATAAAGCGTTGCAGATTTCACGCTCTCCTCTTTCTTCACACACTGTATATGCGCTATTTTTCTTCCTTCCCATCCATAGGCATCCTGCCACGTTTTATATTTCTTTCTCTCCAGTTGGTGATCGGTTTGTTTTTTCCTTTTTTCTAGGCATCTGGTTGACCGGCAAACGGGTCTTAGTAAAGATAGAGATCTCTCCCGCGCTAAAATGGCATTATCACCTCTCCCCGGTAATTCCCTTTTCTTTTCTCGGCCTCTCCGTGATCGTGGGTTCATAACTGCTTGGTTTGCCACGTTATTACTGCTGCACTGCTACGTGTTGGCTTCACATTTTCAGCAACCGTCTTGCCTTCTCTTTTTTCCCGATTTTTTCTTATTTTCCTCCCTGCCATTCAATTCTGTTACGCTTCCTGCTGGGGTTTACCCACGAAAACTCCGGCGCCTGCATCTTCCCCAGTTCCCCTTGCCGATCTGCGCCCGCCATACACGACGGGCGATCGTGCTGCTTCTTCTGCGTCTCCTCTTTCTTCCTGCCTTCTACGTTTTCCTTTCTTCTCCTTGCTTTATAATGGTGTAATGTTGCCCGGTTTCTTCTTCTTCGGCAGGTAGTCCATGAACACACGCGGTTTTGCTGGCCGTCGGCGTCGCCGCGGCCGCCCTCCGTCCTCTTCTCATTCTCCGACTCCGTCTCGCCGCCGTAGCCTTCATGCTCTGCCTCCGCGTCCGCCTCCTGCCGGTGCTGCTTCTGATGGTGACCGTCTGCGTCATGGGAGACCTCCAGGTCGTGGCCGTTCTCGAGGACATCCGCGCTCGATCCTCCCTCCAAATTTCGATCTGATGCCCATGCCTGCGCCGTCTCTGCCCCTGTTCTATGCCGTTTCTCCTACAGCGCCGGCCACTGTTACGGCTTCTTCTTCGTCCACGACTCAGAGTGATGTTTTGCCTTTGATGACTGATTTAACACATGCAGAAATTGAGAGGAGACTCGGCAAGCGATCGGTCATCGATTCATCCTCTGGTGCTGCTGCCTTCTACTCATTTTTGCCTAGCCATTCCTGTGACCTTTCTTCTCCGTCCCAGCCTACAGCATCGTGGGAGCAACATGGATGCTTTGAGATTTTGATGCCTCACAAGTGTTTGTTGTTATGCCTATAAAAACCAAAAAAGTGTATTCTTGGATTTATCATTTGATCTGTATAGGTTAAAGTAATGTATTCAGCTGATTAACTCATCTGCATAAGATGCAGTGCATCTGGGTTTCCTTATTCTCTTTTCTAGCTTTCATATCTTATGGCTATTGGGAGCGATCTGACAATCTGATTTTTGCTCTGTAGGATTCTGCAATCAAATGTTTTGGCTAATTATATAGTTTTTCATGGACGCAATGGAGAGTGCCTTTTTCTGGCTAATGAGTAATGATGCAAAGGTATAATCTTAAACCGTGGTTTTTTCCTTCATGACACTGCGAATATCTAATGATTATTTGGGAGCACCTGTAACTTGCTCACCAAAGTTCCCAATGCCGTTGGAAGAAGTGTGCTTACTGTTTAACAAATGAACTTTTTTTTTGTCAACTCCCACTCTAGAACTAATGATATCCCACAAGTTCGTGACAAATATTTTAAGAAGTCCCATATCAATGATGTTGGAACAAAGAAGGACACGGAATTAGCCTGATGGTTATTTTTTCGTAATTATCAATATCAGTTTAGTATCTCTTGCTACAGATTCATGATATTGATAGAGCTCTTCAGGCTTTTGACATTTTAATTCTGCTGTTGCATTCTGATATCTCTTGAAAGAAACAATTTAGTAGACTGTTCTGGTTTCGAGACAGTATCTGGTGCTCTTCCTAAATTTAATAAGGAATTACAGTTGATAAACTAGCAAATTCGGTCCTCTATGTTCAATCCATCTTTTTTACCAACTATCTCTTTTTTGTACTATTCATTTGTTTTCTTGCTTTATGTTGACTGCTGAACTGACCTATTTGGATCATTAATTATGTATTGTATAATAATATGATGCCTACTTTATTTAGATTCCCTCCTGACACATTCATACATCCACTATTATAAGTGTACTGAATACCCCACATACATACAGATTGCAGTCGATTATGCACCTTAACCATTCTCTGTTTCGTTGTCTTCTCTATTTTAGTCTTAATTTATTTATATATTCCACTAGAAATCATATCCCTTTATGAATTTTGTCCTTTTTTTTGTAAATCCTTGGTATGCCACTCTCTACTCTACGCTGAATAATTTCAATCACATGCAGTATAGAAGAAGAAAGACATGAAAGTTTCATGGTCAAAGACATATTGCCTTGATCTCATTATTTATTAATGGAAGGTTCTTGTCCGTCTTTCCTGTATCTGGGAATGCAGATATCAGTAAACACGCAACAAAACGTAGATGAGTTAGATTTCATCGCTGTAAACCATGAGGTATATATTAATAAACTTGAGCATTACATCTATTTCCCCCATTTACTATTTGTATGTACTCCACTGCTTCAACTTATGTGCTTCACATTGTGTGTATATATTTGTATCCTTCTATTGTTATCAATAATCCATTATTATAATGTGTATCCAGCAATTTTTTTAAGTCTGAACTTACCCTTTTGTACAAAAAATTAGCTTCTGATATTATGAAGAAATAGTTGCCACAAATGCTAATCTAGCGGGCATTCTCAACCTCCTTAATCATACTACGTACTTTATGAGGTAATTTCTGCCAGGGTGCTATGCGAACAAGCGGTAAATCTAATTCGTATTTAGCTGGACACGTTTGTGAATTTATTGAGTCAGAATGTACATGTCCAGGTACGAGTTCAGCTGCTGAATGACTATGCATTCTTGGTTTATAGAGTAAGATGCCTGGATTCATACAGGAGAGCTGGAGCTTATCCAATGGACGTCTGAGTATGCTTCAGTTATTTGTGGGGTCACGACAGCTTGAGCTACCTGGTTTGCACTGCAACTTAAATTCAGCACCAGTGATTGGATACATACTGGATCAGTGAAATAGCATGAGGCAGTTACAGATGACAGCAAGTCGGACCTTGGCAAAGCTATCACAGCATGCTCCAGACCAAGATGCTGCCATTGCGACCTACGGACTTGACCATTCTGTAGTAACTGTAAGCTCTATAAATTTATCAGTGTACTATTTTCGTTTTTTAAAAGCCATATTCCCTTTCTATGGACTATATTATAAGTTAGTACCTCGATGTTGAATCGTAGTATGCCAGGTTTTCAAGACTATTGCTCTATATAACTTTAAGCCAGTTCTGAAGACACAGTCTCTCTATTCTGTGTATTTTGCTCTTATCTAACTAGCTATTTCCGGTCCACTTAGTTCTATTGCAACACATGTAGTAAACCAGCTAGATTTTCACATCTATTAACTTTTCTGTCTTTTAATTCATTTCTTCATCTTGATGCAACAACGATTGGATCGAAAATTAGATCATTACTATTCATAAAGCCTGATGGCAGTTCAATTATAGAAATTGTTATTACCATTAGATGAATCTTGGAACAAGGTTATTTTCCATCTGCCTTTATTCTACCAATTTATATGCATCAGTTCTATCAATTTTGACCATGTGGCTGCCTATCTATGTTAGTAGTAGTGTGTATTACTACTGCAGATTAGTATCACCGGCCAGCTTATTACCTATGTGTAATCCAGTAGAAGTATTATTGGCGGCACTAGCCAATGTGTACTCGCACTACCAGCATGTATATCAGTAGCAATATAAAATGCAAGCCCAAGAAAAACTGATGGAACTACCAAATAATTTGCACTCCAAACACGTACCAGTTTTGTTTGCATTGTGTACTGTATTATCCAGCTTATACAAAAGCCATAAAACAGCAGGCTATCAACGATTCAGTCCAAGCCTAACCGACTGGATATATTTAAGTAAAACTAGCATCCATGCCAAACAAAAAAGATAACACCATGGGCGCGGCGTGCCGCCGCGCCAAAGCATCCTAGTATCATTAATTTTGGTATAAGAAGAGTTCTTCTCATTAATAGTAATTGGAGCAGGATTATTATCAAGAATTTGAACATGGTAAACAAGTTGCATACTAAGGGAATTGTTTTTGGCAATCCAATCATGACTATGACAAGTTTCATAAGGATAGTTATAACCTATATCATAGCATTCTTTATAGTAATCATCAAAGGTCAGAGGCTTAGTGTCATCATAAGGAATAGAATAGTTATCTTTCATAGCATGTTCATCTGTGACCATACCATTATTGTTATTAGAAGGAGATGTATCAAACATATAATGATCAGTAGCAAAAGGATTTTCAAACACATCTTTCCCAAGCTTAGAGCTTTCTATATCATTATGGGAGGAAGCATGGATAGTACTGATACTATGGCAATTATTAACATCATCATTTTCAGAATTAGTTTCCCAGAGATTTGCAATATCAAAAGTAGTGTGCTCTTTCAAATCATGATCACTAATGTATGTAAAGGGCATAGGAAGATCATTGTATTCAGATTCATTATCATAATAGTCATTAGGAGCAACATACTTACGGTTATCTATCGTTATCTCTTTCTCTTCATTCCCCTTCTTCTTCTTCTTCGTCTTCTTCGTTCCCTTCTTCTTCTTCTTCGTTCCCTTCTTCTTCTTCTCTTCCTTCTCCTCGTTCCCTTCTTCAGGAGGGAGATGCTTGAACGGAGGCTTCTCCACATAACCTGATTTATTTCCAGAAACAATAGAAGAAACTTGGGAGGATTCCTCCTTTTCATTAATAAGTTCAAAACACACAGTAGTCCTATCATATTTTGGCAAGGTGTCATCTTCTAAAATATTTTGTATGTAAGTATTTGTATGGCAATTATCAATGCAATAAGAAAAACACCCATGCAGGACGTCATCAATATCAAGATCACTCATATGTAACAAAGAGATTTTTCTTGAGAGCTCTTCACACCACAAAAATAAAGTAAGTTCATCATGCTGATTAGGAGTAATTTCATCATCACAATACAAATTTGTAGCACTCATGGGGTTCAAATTATCATTGGAGGAGCATTGAAAATTAAAATGACCCACTCCATGGCAAAGTTCACAAATAAAAGGATAGAGGGCACAAACTTTTTTACCAAGATCATCTAGAGCCCTAAACCACTTTCTAGTTTTTTCATTAATATGATGGATACAATATTCATTTTTGATTTGATTAATTCCACAAGGTCTATGCATTCCACAAAAATTAACCTGCTTATAGGAAATAGCATTCTTAGGAGTTTGAGCATGCTTATTGCAATCATTAACAACAATTTCATTCTTCATGCAAGCCTCTTTAAAAGGTTCATGATACTTATCGAAATTCTTCTTAGGCAATTCAAAATGAGAAGCAAAGGCTTTATAAAGATTTGCAGAAACTTGAGAGTCAAGACCATAAGTAGCGCTCATATTTCAAAATTTATCAGTATCCATAAAAACTTCAATGCATTCATAATCATAATTTATACCTGACTCTTTACCTTTGTCGTTCTCCCAATCTTCAGCATTCTCCTCAATCCGATCAAGAAGATCCCACCTAGCTTCAACCTCCTTGCTTGTGAAAGATCCCTCCGAACATGCATCTAGATAGTCCTTGTGATGTCCTGAAAGTCTTGCATAAAAATTATTAATAATAACATTACGGGGGAGCTCATGAATGGGACATTTGAGCATTAGTGACTTCAATCTCCCCCATGCTTGAGAAATACTCTCTCCATCACGAGGATAAAAGTTATAAATATAATTTCTATCAATATGCACTTCATGAGGAGGATAAAATTTAGAATAAAAGAGAGATACAATTTCCTCCCAACCAAGAGAATGACTATTCTTTAGCAATTTATACCAATGCGCCGCTTTACCAGACAGCGAAATAGAGAATAGTTTCTTCCTCACTTCATCCATAGAGATACCTGCACACTTGAATAACCCACATAATTCATGCAAAAACAGTAAATGATCTCCAGGATGGACAGTTCCATCCCCTTCATAGCGGTTATCCATAACACGTTCAATAATTTTCATGGGTATCTTGAAAGCAGTACTTGCAGTAGGTGGATTTAAAATATCACAAGCATCATTGGAGTTATCGCATATGGAAGATAAAGCATTATCAGAGCAAATTTTCTCCCCTAAAGGTGGGAAGCTAAAATGATCACAAAAACTAGCTTCCCCAAGCTTAGACTTCTCCATAGCATTAGTAGTGATTGCGTTCATACTAATAACATTGCTACTAGCATGCAAATGAGGTTCCATAGGTTCTTTAATTTTCGCATCACACAATTCATGTCTTAACTTAGGAAATAAATTAAAAAGCTCATAGTTGTTTTCCATTATGCCTTACTAGTGTAAAACAAGAAACAAAAAGATGCAATTGCAGGATCTAAAGGAAATAGCTTCGAGTACTTACAACGGCGCCGGAAAATAGCTTAGTAGCCGAGATCCGGAGTGTGAGTACCTTTTACCTTTCCTCCCCGGCAACGACGCCAGAAAATAGCTTGATGCTACGCACACTCCTTTTCCTGTAGATAGTGTTGGGCCTCCAAGAGCAGAGGTTTGTAGAACAGCAGCAAGTTTTCCCTTAAGTGGATCACCCAAGGTTTATCGAACTCAGGGAGAAAGAGGTTAAAGATATCCCTCTCAAGCAACCCTGCGATCACAATGCAAGAAGTCTCTTGTGTCCCCAACACACCCAATACACTTGTCAGATGTATAGGTGCACTAGTTCGGCGAAGAGATAGTGAGATGCAAGTAATATGGATGAGTATGAGTGGTAATAGCAATCTGAATAAAATATGTCAGCGAGTAAACATGCAACAAAACAGTAAACAAACGGAGATTCGATGTGTGGAAACAAGGCCTAGGGATCCTGCTTTCACTAGTGGACACTCTCAACAATGATCACATAATAGAACCACTCTACACTCTTTTGTTGGATGATGAACACCACTAATTGCGTAGGGCTACAAGAGCACCTCAATGCCGGAGTTAACAAGCTCCACAACATTCGATGTTCATATTTAAATAACCTTAGAGTGCATGATAGATCATTGCAATTACACCAAGTACTAACATAGCATGCACACTGTCACCATCACACTATGAAGGAGGCATAGATCACATCAATACTATCATAGCAATAATTAACTTCATAATATACAAGAGATTACAATCATAACCTACGCCAAGTACTACACGATGCACACACTGTCACCATTACACCGTGGAGGAGGAATAGAGTACTTTAATAACATCACTAGAGTAGCACATAGATGATATTCAACTAGATCACATAAAGAGAGAGATGAACCACATAGCTACAGCGGAGCCCTCAGCCCCGGGGGTGAATTACTCCCTCCTCATCATGGAGACAGCGATGGCGGTGAAGATGGCGGTGGAGACGGCGGTGGAGATGACTCCGGGGGCAATTCCCCGTCCCGACAGGGTGCCGGAACAGAGACTTCTGTCACTCGAATTGGAGTTTCGCGATGGCAGCGGCTCTGGAAGGTTTTCTCGGGTTTCGTCAATCGGTGTCGAGGATTTAGGCCAGGGAGGCCTAAATAGGCGAAGAGGCGGAGTCGGAGGGGCCACGGGGGACCCACACACTAGGGGGGCGCCCCCCCTTGGCCGCGCCACCCTGTGGGGTGGGGCCCCCTGGCTCCCCTCTGGCCCCTCTTCGGTGCTCTGGAAGCTTCCGGGAAAAATAAGATATTGGGCGTTGATTTCGTCCGATTCCGAGAATATTTCCTTTGTAGGATTTCTGAAACCAAAAACAACAGAAAACAGCAACTGGCCCTTCGGCATCTCGTCAATAGGTTAGTTCTGGAAAACGCATAAAAACGATATAAAGTGTGAACAAAACATGTAGGTATTGTCATAAAACAAGCATGGAACATCAGAAATTATAGATACGTTGGAGACGTATCAAGGCCCAACACTGTCTACAGGAAAAGAAGCGTGAGTAGACATCAAGCTATTTTCTAGCGCCGTTGCCGGGGAGGAAAGGTAAAAGGCACTCACACTCCGGATCTCGGCAACTAAGCTATCTTCCGGCGCCGTTGTAAGTGCTCGAAGCTATTTCCTTTAGATCCTGCAATTGCATCTTTTTGTTTCTTGTTTATCACTAGTTAGGCATAATGGAAAGCAACTATGAGCTTTTTAATTTATTTCCTAAGTTAAGACATGAAATGGTGTGTTGCAAAAATTGAAAAACCTATGGAACCTTATTTGCATGCTAATGGCGATGTTATTAGTATGAATACTTTGAACATCATTGTTGCTAATGATATGGAAAATTCTAAGCTTGGGGAAGCTGGTTTTGATGAGCATGATATTTTTAGTCCCCCAAGCATGGAGGAAATTTTTTTCTTTGATGATACTTTGCCTCCTATTTATGATGATTATAATGATAGTAGTCTTTTGGTGCCGCCTACTGTGGAGGATAAATCTAATTATGATAACAATATGCCTCCTATATTTGATGATAGCTACTTTGTTGAATTTGCTCCCACTACTAATAAAATTGATTATGCTTATGTTGGGAGTAGTAATAATTTTATGCATGAGACTCATGATAAGAATGTTTCATTTGATAGTTATATTGTTGAGTTTGTTCATGATGCTACTGGATATTATTATGAGAGAGGAAAATATGGTTGTAGAAATTTTCATGTTACTAAAACACCTCTCTATATGCTGAAATTTTTGAAGTTACACTTGTTTTATCTTTCTATGCTTGTTGCATTATGCTTCATGAATTTGTTTATTTACAAGATTCATATGCATAGGAAGTGGGTTAGACTTAAATTTGTGTTGAATTTGCTTCTTGATGCTCTCTTTTGCTTCAACTCTCATCCTTATGAGTGCATCATTTAATTTGCTGAGCCCATCTTAATGGCTATAAAGAAAGCACTTCTTGGAAGATAACCCATGTTTTTATTTTACTACAACAACTTTGTTTTATATTTGTGTCTTGGAAGTTGTTACTACTGTAGCAACCTCTCCTTATCTTTATTTTATTGCATTGTTGTGCCAAGTAAAGTCTTTGATAGAAAGGTTGATACTAGATTTGGATTACTGCGCAGAAACAGATTTCTGTCTGTCACGAATTTGGGCAGTGTTCTCTGTAGGTAACTCAGAAAAATCGGCCAATTTACGTGAGTGATCCTCAGATATGTACGCAACTTTCATTCAATTTGAGAATTTTCATTTGAGCAAGTCTGGTGCCTCTAAAAAATTCGTCTTTACGGACTATTCTGTTTTGACAGATTCTGCCTTTTATTTCGCATTGCATCTTTTGCTATGTTGGATGGATTTCTTTGTTCCATTGACTTCCAGTAGCTTTGAGCAATGTCCAGAAGTGTTAAGAATGAGTGTGTCACCTCTGAAAATGTGAAATTTTGATTATGCACTAACCCTCTAATGAGTTTGTTTCGAGTTTGGTGTGGAGGATGTTTTCAAGGGTCAAGAGAGGAGGATGATATATGATCAAGAAGAGTGAAAAGTCTAAGCTTGGGGATGCCCCCGTGGTTCATCCCTGCATACTTCAAGAAGACTCAAGCATCTAAGCTTGGGGATGCCCAAGGCATCCTCTTCTTCATCAACAATTTATCAGGTCACCTCTCTTGAAACTATATTTTTATTCGGTCGCATCTTATGTACTTTACTTGGAGCGTCTGTGTGCTTTTATTTTCATTTTGTTATTTTCATTCTCTGAATAAATGCTTGTGTGGGAGAGAGACACGCTCCGCTGGTTCATATGAACACATGTGTTCTTAGCTTTTAATGTTCATTTGCGAAGGTTGAAACTGCTTCGTTCATTGTTATATGGTTGGAAACAGAAAATGCTACATGTGGTAATTGGTATATGGTCTTGAATAATTTGATACTTGACAATTGTTGTGCTCATGTTTAAGCTCTTGCATCATATACTTTGCAGCTATTAGTGAATAAATACATAGAGCTTGCTAAATTTTGGTTTGCATGATTGGTCTCTCTAGAGTCTAGATATTTTCTAGTAAGGTGTTTGAACAACAAGGAAGACAATGTATAGTCTTATAATGCTTGCAATATGTTCTTATGTGAGTCTTGCTGTACTAGTTCATACTTGTTTTTGCTTCAAACAACCTTGCTAGCCTAAGCCTTGTACTGAGAGGGATTACTTCTCGTGCATCCAAAACCTTGAGCCAAAAACTATGCCATTTGTGTCCACCATACCTACCTACTACATGGTATTTCTCTGCCATTCCAAAGTAAATTGCTTGAGTGCTATCTTTAAACACTTCAAAAGTTATTACCTCTTATCTGTGTCAATGTTTTATAGCTCATGAGGAAGTATGTGGTGTTTACCTTTCAATCTTGTTGGGCAACTTTCACCAATGGACTAGTGGCTTCATCCGCTTATCCAATAAATTTGCAAAAAGAGCTGGCAATGGGGTTCCCAGCCCCAAATTAATTAATTTTCATAATTTTACAAATGGATACTCCTCCATGGTATGTGATTGTTGGACGGCACCCGAGGATTCGGTTAGCCATGGCTTGAGAAAGCAAAGGTGGGGAGGAGTGTCATCTAAATAAAAACTAAAATAAAAGGCACTCCTTCATGGTATGAGATTGTTGGCAGGCACCCGAGGATTCAGTTAGCCATGGTTTGTGAAAGCAAGGTTGGAAGGAGTGCCACCCAAAAATAAAATTTCATGGGATCCACTCTTTGAAAGTCTGTCTGGCAAGGGGGTTAGAGTGCCCACTACCATTCGTTGACAACAACAAACACCTCTCAAAACTTTACTTTTATGCTCTCTTTATGTTTTCAAAATAAAATCTCTAGCACAAATATAGCAATCAATGCTTCCCTCTGAGAAGGGCCTTTCTTCTACTTTCATGTTGAGTCAGTTTACCTATTTCCTTCTGTCTTAGAAGCAAACACTTGTGTTAACTGTGCATTGATTCCTACATACTTGTATATTGCACTTATTATATTACTTTGCATTGACAATATCCATGAGATATACATGTTACAAGTTGAAAGCAACCGCTGAAACTTAATCTTCCTTTGTCTTGCTTCAATGCCTTTACTTTGAATTTACTGCTTTATGAGTTAACTCTTATGCAAGACTTATTGATGCTTGTCTTGAAAGTACTATTCATGAAAAGTCTTTGCTATATGATTCTGTTGTTTAACCATTGTCTTTACCATTGCTTTGAATCTCTGCATTCATCTTATATGCTTTACAATAGTATGATTAAGATCATGTTGGTAGCATGTCACTTCGGAAATTATCTTTTATCGTTTACCTACTCGAGGACGAGTAGGAACTAAGCTTGGGGATGCTGATACGTCTCCAACGTATCTATAATTTCTGATGTTCCATGCTTGTTTTATGACAATACCTACATGTTTTGTTCACACTTTATGATGATTTTATGCGTTTTCCGAAACTAACCTATTGACAAGATGCCGAAGTGCCAGTTCCTGTTTTCTGCTGTTTTTGGTTTCAGAAATCCTAGTAAGGAAATATTCTCGGAATTGGACGAAATCAACGCCCAACATGTTATAATTCCACGAAGCTTCCAGAACACCCGAGAGGGACCAAAGGAGGGCCCTTTGGGCCCCACACATGTGGCCGGCGCGACCAAGGAGCCAGGCGCGCCGCCCTATTGTGTGGATGCCCCGCAGCCCCTCTGACTCCACCTCTTCGCCTATAAGTTGCCTCCTGACCTAAAACATCGACACCGATTGACGAAACTCGAGAAAACCTTCCAGAGCCGCCGCCATCGCGAAACTCCAATTCGGGGAACAGAAGTCTCTGTTCCGGCACCCTGGGACGGGGAATTGCCCCCGGAAGCCATCTCCACCGCCATCTTCACCGCCATCGCTGTCTCCATGATGAGTAGGGAGTAATTCACCCCCGAGGCTGAGGGCTCTGCGGTAGCTATGTGGTTAATCTCTCTTCCATGTACTTCAATACAATGATCTCATGAGCTGCCTTACATGATTGAGATTCATATGAGCTTTGTATCACTATTAATCTATGTGCTACTCTAGTGATGTTATTAAAGTACTCTATTCCTCCGTCATGATGTAATGGTGACAGTGTGTGCATCATGTAGTACTTGGCGTAGTTTATGATTGTGATCTCTTGTAGATTATGAAGTTAACTATTACTATGATGGTATTGATGTGATCTATTCCTCCTTTCATAGTGTGATGGTGACAGTGTGCATGCTATGTTAGTACTTGGTATAATTGTGTTGATCTATCATGCAATCTAAGGTTATTTAAATATGAATATCGAATGTTGTGGAGCTTGTTAACTCCGGCATTGAGGTGCTCTTGTAGCCCTACACAATTAATGGTGTTCATCATCCAACAAGAGAGTGTAGAGTGGTTTTATTATGTGATCAATGTTGAGAGTGTCCACTAGTGAAAGTATGATCCCTAGGCCTTGTTTCCAAATACTGCAATCATCGCTTATTTACTGTTCTACTGCATCTGTACTTCCTGCAATATTACCACCATCAACTGCACGCCAGCAAGATATTTTCTGGTGCCGTTACTACTGCTCATATTCATTCATACCACTTGTATTTCACTATCTCTTCGCCGAACTAGTGCACCTATACATCTGACAAGTGTATTAGGTGTGTTGGGGACACAAGAGACTTCTTGCATTGTGATCGCAGGGTTGCTTGAGAGGGATATCTTTGACCTCTTCCTCCCTGAGTTCGATAAACCTTGGGTGATCCACTTAAGGGAAAACTTGCTGCTGTTCTACAAACCTATGCTCTTGGAGGCCCAACACTGTCTACAGGAAAAGAAGCGTGAGTAGACATCAGGGATCCCCCTCTAATTCCCCACGGTAATGCGGTCTATGATGGGTTGCATCTACCGGCGAAGGAGTTTGGTTCAATCCGAGACTGTTGTCGTGGTCGGGGGCCAACCTTAATTGGTATAAGAGCACCGGCGAGGACCCAGGGTCGGGGTATGCAACAAAGGGTGGGTGTGCGAGGTAGCGGAGGAATATGATTGGCTATGACCTTATACCGGGCCTCACACCTAAGGAAGTGTGGACGGGTCGCCCCCGGTTGGCACCAAGGTTAAGATCTCTTAAGGGTAAAGCAACACACCTCTGCAGAGTGTAATGAATCGTGACCTGTCACTCCCTGTTCCGGGATATGGAATTGCGAACGCTGCCGGAAAGGAACTCCATGAAGTTCTAGTAAACCGGTGAAGGCTGATGGACATAGTTCTTCTGAATAAAAGCAACCTTTTGAAGAAATGGTTATGAAAACCTGCATTGGTATCAGACTTTCTGGTCTAATGTTGTAGCTAGTGCATTAAACACCTCTTTCCTATAATGAACTTGTTGAGTACGCTCGTACTCATCCCACTCTTAAATCCCCTGCTTAGATATGGAGGCCACGAAGGAGGATCTACAGTGCAACTCAAAGACCGAGGAGTCAACAACTACTTCAAGAGACAGGAATCTGCCGGAAGAGTCATATACCACATCCACCATGGAGAAAACCTAGATTAAGCAGTAGAAGGGAACTAGCCCCCTAAACGTAGCTCCTATTTAGCTAGAATCTATTCGTAACCCCTATAGCTAGTCAAAACCTCTACAAGTAGAGTTAGTGATAAGATTAGACTACGAGTCGTTCTCCTGGAGTTTATTTGCAGTTTTACCTCATTGTAAAGTAGGAGGCTGTGTTGATCTTCTGTAACAGAGTCTATATGTAATTCTATAGACATGCCTTGGACCCGCATATGTTTCTGTTGTACCACTCTGAGCGATATAATACAAGTGGAACGGTGTTTCATTGGTGTTATATCAGACTTGCATACTACAACATGCAGTGGTATGCCGGGTCATCACAGTTGGTATCAGAGCAAATGCTTTGACCCTAGGATTAAAACCCTTTAAAGGAGACCTATAGGATTGGTAGTGTCTATAGGAAGTTGTACTAGCTAAGTCAACTATGTTAAATCAAATCTTCTTATGACTTGAGATGGATATTCACTTGAGAATAATCCTGACACACTTGAGTCAACCTTTCCTATATATCTTTCCTAAGTGAAGTTAGTTAGCTAATCCCAGACATGTAGCACACTATTACATTCTTAAAACAATAAATGAGTAGATCACAGTTGGTATAGAATACATGGTAGTCCAAAGAGAGGATACAACCATAAGGAAGATATCCTATTGGAAGATGTGTACCAACATATGTTATGGTTAAGTAAGAATTATCCAGACTTGTAATAGGAGTGATATCAAGTGATAAAGATAAGTATAGTAGGAAGATAACCTACTAGAAGATGTAAATCAATACAAGTAATGGGTAAGTAAAATCTATCCAAACTTGTGAAACATTTGATAGTAAGTGAAAATATAAGTTAGATGAAGTAGTATAGACCATCATGAGTCAATCATGGGAGGTAAGGAAGAGGGATAGGAATAAAATATGTCTACCTACATGGTAGAGTTGGTAATCATATATGATTCACCTGAGAATCGTTATGTGATGGACAAGAACATCATAAGTATTTAGGAGGAGTACAATAAGAAGTTAAGTGTTCAACTATAGTGCAAGAGTTGTGTTCCAAAACCATGGGAAGTGTGCCAAGCACATCATGACCATAGTCTTATGATAGAAACACTTGTAAGTATCTGAGCCATATTCCAATAGTTGTGTATTTAGAGTAGCTATGTTAGAATCAAGATACACCATGTGTAGTTGTCCTCAACATAAAGGAAGCTAAGTTAGTACTTTCAAAGAAAATTAGGTTAACCTTAACTATCCTAGACCATTTTGTGTCAAGTTTATCTCATTGCAATTGTGCAATTCAGGTAAATGTTAAGAAAAATAGTAGTCTGCCATATATTCATGCTAAGTATCATGATATAAACCTATCCTATGTGGTGTTATGTACTACACATCGGAGCATGATGTTTAGAGATGTCGTACTCAACTATTATATTCAGGCTTATGATGGTGTGTACTATAAGCACAAAGCTGAATCTTCTTGGATTTTATTGGATTTTCCTTGATTGACTAGATCCATACATGAAGTTTGACTTTGATATGCAAATTCATGTTGCAATGTCAAGTTCCTATTTGATGTTAAAGATCTAGAGGGTAATATTATTCATGTGAGGAAGTGATGAATTCTGAAGAATTTGAAGACAAGATGAAGGTCCATCAGAGAAAGGACGCAAAGTTGTGGGAAGTAACCACAATACTCTGAAGGAAGTGCCAATCAAAATTCGTGCTTTACCTCAACAGAGGAGTACCTTTGTACATCAGAAGCACGAAGGTGAGAAATATGGTGATTATGGTGAAGCTGAAGCAGATCCATAGTCAATATAAAAGAGGGAATGCATGGGAAATCACTTTGGATACTATATTCATAGTTGTTTTCTTGCAAAATAAACCCTGAAGGAAGGAAGATGACATATGAAACCATAGCAGATATAAGAAGATCACAGTTGGTATCAGAAGACCACAGTTGTGGTATAGGATCAATATTGCGAGATAAAGTAGAAGATGTCTCGTCCAGTTGGTCAGAACCTATAATAGAATCCATTTTTAGATAACGAATAGCCACAATTGGTATCAAGTAGTCCACCATTTAATTATTTGTAACAAGAAGTTGTGAACAAATAAAATTTTGTCAGCCAAATAGCTATGACCTATCAACATTCAGTCGAAGGATTCATGTCGGATGTCCACAAAGGAGTGGATACACCACAGATATTCTTCGCAAGACCTTAGAAGAGTACAAACCATAAACTAGACCCAGACCAATATTCTAACCATAAGTCCAATGGTTGGAAGAAAAGGAGTTGAAGACCATAACAAAACTCCAAGGGGTAGAGTAAAGATTGAGTTGGATGTATAATGACTCAATACTTTGAGCAAAATAGAAGAAGAAGGTCTGAACTGAGAGGAAGTTCGATCTTATTTTCATAAGATTACCGAACATTACTTTCAGAAGGATGTCAGACCAGAAGACGAGGTTCATACCTCAAGGAAGTAAGAAGTGGACTATAACTTGAGAAAGTGATAAATATTTACTCAGAAGTACGATAGCTCAAGTAAGCTAAGCTTAATGAAGTTGGACGAAGGAAATACCGTAGACCAAATATAGCTCAAGAAGGTCAAACACCAAAAGAGTTTAACAATACCAAAATGAAAGACTAATAGAATGATTCCTTTCATGGAACCTAAATAACCCAAAATAGTTATAGGTATCATCTATAAACCATGATTGGATGGACTAAATGAGTCTAATCCATTCTTAGGGAAATAAACCACCACGACCATTTCCATGGTAAGTACCTTACTAAGTACCATTATTGCAGTTTTGGTAGTAAGGGAAAACAAAGACCTATTCTACCAATTAGGAGTATGTTATCAAATTAGCCTTCAGTTAAGACTAGCAGCACCAGAAGAAGTCTCAATCATTGAATCTTCAATGAGAAAGGAAACAAGATTATGATATTGAAAGAAATCATGGAATTGAAGTAAGAAGCCATGGTTCAGAGACAGACACTAATGGATTCCAGGAATAATTTGGACAAGGGATATATTCAATTATATCCAGTGAGATCACCACAGAGTTCGAGAAATGTTGTAGTCTGCACAAGTCAGATCCACGCTCCGAAAACGTGAGAGAGTTCAAACTTCGAGGATGAAGTTTAGTTTAAGGGGTAGAGACTGTAATATCCCAGCATTTGGGGTTACAAAAATAGAGGAAACAGATGTGTGCATTGCATTCATGCATAGAAAATCCGGGGAATTTTCGCGCTTTAAAGTAAAACAGTCACAGTAACTGAAGTTTCACTTGACCTTGGTGGAATTGAAGTAGCTCATCAAGACAAGCGCTATAAACCTCAATGTGACTTTGTTTAAAACTTTTTTTTGGGTAGAGATGATTTGATCTAAGGGGTTAGATCAAATGGAATTAAAACCAACACAAGAATATATAAATCAAGGAACAACTACTGGATCTTATTAAAGATCATAACATGGAATTCCTTGCCATAACATATGAACATCCATTTAATTGGAAGTCAAGTAACAATAATTGGAGAAAATATTCCTAACTTATCTTGTCCATCTCTCAAACTAATCTATGATCCTACCATGAAACCATAGTAAGCATTCCACTTCAAACTTGGAAACATGACAAGGAGATCAACCCTAAAAGTATATATTCTCTCTATATTCCAAATTATTATACATCAAACCCAGAGAGATGAGAGTTCTATATTATTTATTAGAGAAGCAATGACAAACCTTGAGCTAAACCCTAGATACACATCCATGCATCCAAATCCTTATCTTTAAGAAGAGCCCTAGGATATTATCCAAGACAATCCCTAGAGAGAAAAACCATTTATGTTAAACATAGATATTGACGATCACTCAATCTCTATGGAGCCTAACCTCAGGTTAGTATTAAAGTCCTTTCCAAATGAGAGAGACCATTCATAATAATCCAAGCTTTACCTATTTAAGAATAAAGGACAACCTTTGAACTATATTAGGTTGTAAACCATTTCCCCTTGGAGTGGTGAGATAACCTAATATCACATGGAATAATACCATATCCATGAATTGATAAAGTAAGGAGGAGATTAATTCAACCAAGATAGCCAAGTGGAGTTTTAGACTTGCTACCTATTGAGATATTGTGAGTACACCATAAACCCTAGAATAACAATTCCTAAGAAAGAGAGCTCAAATAATAGTGCTACACTCAAGTTAGTTGAGGCAACACTTGAATTTGGGGGAGAGAACTATTCATATGTCCTCATGATTAAATAATCATTCCTGAAGTAGAACTATAAGTTATTATCTCAGGCATTCTCCTGGGATATAAATTATTGAGGTAACCATATCCATTCATGATAGTATAAAAATGAAACCATATCTAGTTGATTAAGACAATACTTAATCTTAGAAGTGAGAAACCCATTCCATGAGAGATAACTTAGGAAGCCAAACCTTAATCATTATAAATTGGGTAATGATCATAAACCTTAAGAACTTGAAGTAGAAGCCATTAAGAATAAGTTAATCATGTCTAATCATGACTATGCTTTGGAGATATATAATTACCAATTAAACCTTAGTTGGTTAAGCAGATATAATCCAACACTTAAAATCATAGGGGAACTACTAGCAACCATAAAACCATCTCCAATATGTTAATTAGAGAAACAACTGAATAGTAACAAACCTTTGTATAGTTTAGCCTCTATATCAATCTACATGATCTTGGATTGAATCATCCTATGAGTGGTTAGGAAGAGCAACCCTAGCCAAATGAATATAGTGTTAAACCACATATAAAACCTATACCCATATTTCCAACTAACATGTGAACTACTTGTTGATCACAACTAAAACCCTAAACCATACCTCAGTTCTTGTTTGTGTATCAGTTGGGTGATCACAATTATAAACTTAGACCATATAATTGAGATTCAAACCATTTGTCATTAGATGAATACAATCAAAACCCTAGAATTGCTCACTAATTAAAACTTATGCATAATTATGGAACATAAGAAACACTTAGCACTAAACCCCATGATTAAACCCATGTGTGGTGATCAACCACTTATCTTTATAACTAAGATCAAACCATAATGAGAGTAGTATTACTCTAAGTATTTCAAGGTGCTATTAAAATGCAATAATAGTGCTAACCTTGAAATAAGGTGATAATCAAAACTACAAGATCTTCATAAATAAGGGTTCACATAAAATCATATGCAAGGAACTAAATTCTCAATTAAGGGATCAAACCCTAATGATAAATTCTAAAATACTTTGAGTTGAAATTATCAACTCTAATATTCATAAGAGATTTGTATCCCAAGCAGAGAAATGGAAATTAAAATGAATACATAAAATCATGCCTAATTAAAAATTTCAATAAAACCCACATATATTAAATATTTGTTCTGAACAACAAAACAATGTAATGATCAATGTTATTAAGTCCTCATTAAAATAGATGGAAACATCTGCAAACATAATTGAATTCAAATTGGAATTCAAAGATGAAAAATTGAAAACAGATAATAAAACAGAAAAAGAAAAGAGGAGAAAAGGACTTACCAGGCTCACCTGGCCGCCACAGCCCACCACCACAGCCAAGCAAGTAACCACGAAGGCAGCCCAGCCCAGCCCGTATACCTCTTCGCTGGATAAGACCGAAGAGGAGCTCACCGTCTTCTTCTTCGCTTGCGTTGACGCACGGCAGCTCGCCACCGCGATGGAGAGGCCACGTCCCGTGGTCGTCGCCGTCGTTGCTGACCACCAGCACACTCGGGAGACCGTATAAAACGCGTAGAAGCTCCCAGATCGACTCCCTTTTGTCTCTTGTCTGAATTTCCGAAACCCTAGCCTCAGACCTCCGCTCGCCGCCGGCGATTGAGGCAGCCCCGTGCCTCGCCGTGGATACTCCCATCACCACCGTATTCTCCTCGTTCTCCTCGTCGTCGCGTGCTAGCGGGGAGGGTCTGGTGATGACGAATTCGGCCATCTTCTCCGACTACCACCGCCATGGCCATGGACGATATTGTCGCCGTCCGGCCATCCTTGCACCAGCTGAGCACACCACCGCGCTCCTGGTAAGCTGGGGATCCTCCTGAGCTACCTCCCCATCTCGCTCTCGCTCCGTAGCTCTCTGCCGGCATGTATCTGCGCTCGCCTCCGCTCGGCTTCGTCGCCGGCGAAGCTCCGGTGACGATTGGCCAGCAGCGCCGCCACCATTAGGCTCCCCATGGTGTCGCGAATCGAATAGGCTAGTCTTCCCGTCCGCGGGAGCACCACAGTGTCGCCGCCGTCGACGACTGGCTCGCCGGCAGTGACCTCCTGAGCCATGTCTGCAATTTTGACTCGGTGAATGACCGCGTGGCGGCTGACGTGTCTAAGGCCCAGCAGTCATTGACTGTGGGTAGGATCAGTTCGGGTGTAGTTAGTAGTTTCTATTTAATTCAAATTCCAGAAATTACTGAAACTTTGCAGATAAATAGGAAATTCATTATAACTCAGAAAAATATAAATAAGGTATCAAAATTCTTAGAAAAGTAAACTCTACTCAACAAAAATATAATATGAAATTTTTATTTTTAATAAAAATTTAATTGTTTTAAACGTAATAATTAAGCCTTTTCTTTTATTTTTAATTGAATTAAAAAATTCAATAATTAGAAAAACTTTCCAAATTAAATAGAAACCAGTAAATAAATAAAGAAAACATTAAAAATAATTTTCTTTATTTGTTATTTTATTAAATCCTTATTAGAGGGATTTAAACCCTGATTAATAATTACCTTAATTATTAATTCATTGAAAAAAATAAAAAAACCCAATCCAATATTATTTTTATTTCAAAGTTATTAATAACTTCAACTTTATCATGGAGTTATTAATCATAGAACTATATGGTAATTAGGAAACCCTAAATTCCTTATTGAATGATATTACAACCTTATCATTCCATGTAAAACCTAAAACCCTAATCCAATTAGGAACCCTAGTTCCATTAATCAATATGAACCCTAAATTGTTTCTAAACCTAAACCCTAGGTTAGAACCTGTGATCATGATACTTTTATTTTGATTCATAGAACCATAATTAGCAATTAAAAACCTACCATGCCACATAAAATGTAGGAGCCCTATTATCAATAATTTAGTATTCCATGTGTGCATACCTATTCAACCAAGTTGATCAAGTAGGATCAACCAAGTGTAAACCATAGATCCTAGTCCCAAAACCATCATCCTTAATTGACCACCTTTAGTATCAAACCAATTTGATCAACCCTAATAATAACCATGAGTGATGACTGCCATTACATAATCATGTTCCACGAAATCCTACTACTGTTGGATACTTATGAACCATCCTATTTAGGAACCAACCATTCTTTACTTAGAGAATTAAATAGCAAACCTAAACAACCACAACCTAATTGATATACTTCTTATTACTTAAGAAGTATGTTCTTTAAAAGTTATTCTTTTGAAGTAAATAGAGAGTGTTCATCAACCCTACCTAATAGAACCTATAAACCCTAGCTAGCTATCACCAGCTGAATAAAACAACCTTGATAGCAATCATTTATCATAAATTGCTCAAGATGCTTAGGACTAACTCAACCCTACAAGTTCTAGCTATTGATGAATCCAACCTGTTTGGGATCCATCAAATCCTTACCCTAGAACCCAATTAGAACCATAGTAAACCACATAAACCCACAAACCTAATTATCATACTTGTTCTTTGTTAAAGAACATATTCTTCAAAAGTTATTCTTTTGAAGTATATAACAAGCAATCATCAACCATGCAATATAGGAGTTAAAATTAATAACTGTTTTTTTACTTATTATACAACTACTATCCCTTCGTGTGTATGATTGTTACTATGCATTTTACCACTTGCTTATGATTCTAAAACAACACAACCCTAATAAGAACCTTGTTTGTGAACCACTCTAGAAGTGCCACACACCCTAAACAAATCATTTCAACTCACTAATCCTAAATCATCGGGGTTAGGTCACGTTTAGAGCGATTGCATCTCATACTTATGCATAATTGCATCTTTGCCAATCTTTTAAACATCGTCCTTACCGGACGATGATGCTATTTTAGAATTTGGAGTTATTGCGTATCGAAGACCTTGCCTGCATAATCTTGCAGTCAAGAAAGGCAAGTTCATCGCTTGCTCATGCCATTTGAGTATTTTTACCAAATTACTTGCAAAGTACTATGTTTATCACTATTGCATAAAAAGCAAAACCACTATTTTCATAACTATGAATATGACTATGTGGTGGGCAATGGAACCATGGATTATGTTGATATGGTGGAGGTTCCATTGCAATGGGTTTATATCCATCTAGGATTAACAACAAATGTCGTCCCTTTCACACAAAAAAAACAAATGTCGTCCAGTGATTCTTGTGCCGTAATACCCGTGTTAACCATAAGATCTGGAGTGGGACGGAATAGTCAATTGTATTTCCACCTCTCGTACATCAACGGATGCGCTTACTGTAGCAGTTGTGTCTTGCGGAGCAACTTGAGGGTGGGGATCCCCTTCTAATTCCCCACGGTAATGCAGTGCTTACCGTAGCAGTTGCGGCTTGCGGAACAACTTGAGGTTGGGGATCCCCCTCTAATTCCCCACGGTAATGCGGTCTATCATGGGTTGCATCTACCGGCGAAGGAGTTTGGTTTAATCCCAGACTGTTGTCGTGGTCGGGGGCCGTCCTTAATTGGTATAAGAGCACTGGCAAGGACCCAGGGTCGGGGTATGCAACAAAGGGTGGGTGTGCGAGGTAGCGGAGGAATATGATTGGCTATGACCTTATACCGGGCCTCACACCTAAGGAAGTGTGGACGGGTCACCCCCGGTTGGCACCAAGGTTAAGATCTCTTATGGGTAAAGCAACACACCTCTGCAGAGTGTAATGAATCGTGACCTGTCACTCCCTGTTCCGGGATATGGAACTGCGAACGCTGCCGGAAAGGAACTCCATGAAGTTCTAGTAAACCGGTGAAGGCTGACGGACATAGTTCTTCTGAATAAAAGCAACCTTTTGAAGAAATGGTTATGAAAACCTGCATTGGTATTAGACTTTCTGGTCTAATGCTGTAGCTAGTGCATTAAACACCTCTTTCTGGTCTAATGCTCGTACTCGTACCACTCTTAAATCCCCTGCTTAGATATGGAGGCCACGAAGGAGGATCTACAGTGCAACTCGAAGACCGAGGAGTCAACAACTACTTCAAGAGATAGGAATCTGCCGGAAGAGTCATATACCACATCCACCATGGAGAAAACCTAGATTAAGCAGTAGAAGGGAACTAGCGCCCTAAACCTAGCTCCTATTTAGCTAGAATCTATTCGTAACCCCTATAGCTAGTCAAAACCTCTACAAGTAGAGTTAGTGATAAGATTATACTATGAGTCGTTCTCCTGGAATTTATTTGTAGTTTTACCACATTGTAAAGTAGGAGGCTGTGCTGATCTTCTGTAACAGAGTTTGGATGTAATTCTATAGACATGCCTTGGACCCGCATATGTTTTTGTTGTACCTCTCTGAGCGATATAATACTAGTGGAATGGTGTTTCATTGGTGTTGTATCAGACTTGCATACTACACCATGCAGTGGTATGCCGGGTCATCACAACTGAGGAGTTAGATTCTGTTCTGTGGAGTTTACGAGCTACCCCTAACGGATCAACAGGGTTTACCTCCTTCTTCCTAGTATATGGATCTGAAGCCGTGCTTTCCTCCGACATCATCCACGACTCCCCACGAGTTTCCGCCTACAATGAGGATACTGTTGAAGAGGCCAGTAAGCTATCTGTGGACCTGATCGAAGAAGCTCGGAATTTAGCTGACCAACGCTCCACCATTTACCAGTAGAAACTCCAAAGCTATCACAGTCGTCGAGTTCGGAATCGCTCATTTAAGGAAGGTGACTTGGTCCTCCGCCTTCGACAGGTGAAAGAGCATAAGTTGTAATCTCCATGGGAAGGACCTTTTGTCATCAGCAAAGTGCTACACAACGGATCTTACTACCTCGTTGATTTCCGAGAGTTAAAAGATAGACCCGCCAATTGGCACCGGAAACGCAAGCGAGAGGATCCGGACGACATATACGATGAAACAGACCGCCCTTGGAATATAGCACAGCTAGGTCCTTTCCCCACTTAGCAATTTTCGCATTACATACTTTGTAATAGTTCACTCCTTGAGTCTTTTACCTCCTTTAGTTGTTCATTTTTGATCGTGTACGTTTTTTTCGACTAAAACCGCAGAGCTGGATGTTTCGGCCTAGGCGTGTATAAAAGTTGTGATTTACAAAATCTTCCTTTAGGACGTAAGCTTAAGTTTTCTGGTGGAATTTTTTTTGCGAACTTATGGATTCCTGGTAGCGACTTCCGGCACCTTGGCTGGGGGCATGTTTCCGCGGATATTGACGGATTGTCATTGGGCTTCGTCGCTGTTGGCGAGCGTTTCCGGCTAAAGGTCTTCCGGCTCGCGGATGGTCAAATAAGCAAGCCAGAGAACTTAGAAACTAGCACTTGATTTTCTGACAAATGAAACATGCATATACAAATAAACGGATAGCAGGATAAGTTTTTCCTCCCATGCAATTGTTTTGTCCTAGCTACTTAAAAATATTTAAGTTATATACTACAAACCCTCGATGGGGCCAAAATGATGCATTGTTCTTTCCGTAGGTCTTCTACTTCTCCTTAGCCGGAGAAGAGCGAGCTTCATCTTCAGTCTGTGCTTGTTCACCCTCCGTTCCTTTTGCCGGAGAAGAAACAACACCCTCATCATCTACTTCTCGCTCCTTGACATATTCTGCTTCAAGGGCTTTGTCAGCATGAAGCACCACCTTGTCATAAAATTCGTTGTGACGAATGCGGCGCACAATCCAGGTATCATAACCACTGCATGCATTTAATAATGCATCTACATTTGCATCCCGAGGAACTCCGGTAGTGGTAAGATCGATGTCCAGATGCGGAGCGCGCGCTAGGCACATAGCCAAAGACATTTGGGCAGCGCCCTTGGCAGATGAAGCTTGAAGATCCACAACCAATTCCAGGAGTGACGTGGGCTTTACCCTTCGGGTAACCGACATTGCCCTATCCTGTGCAATCTAACTGGAGGCCCATGAAGGTACTTAATGGCAAAGCGGGCCACTTGGATAGCGCAGCAGAAGATTCCTTGGCGGACAAGACAAGGAAGGAGCCGAACAAGGAAAGTCTAGAACTAGAACTACTTTAAACCTAGTCGTACTCGGTTAGACCTCTTGAGACCTGGCCTCCTATATAAATGCCAGGAGAGGGGCTGCCAAGGGACACGATCAATCATAGGAATCTTAGCCACCAGAAGTCTAGAGCTAGGTCGCCGTAGCACTTAGCCTCTCGACGAGAACTCAGCCGAAACCTTCGGCACCCCATTGTAACCCAATATCTTCATAATCAAGATCAGACAGGCAGGACGTAAGGGTTTTACCTCATCGAGGGCCCCGAACCTGGGTAAATTGTTCTCCCCGCTTGTCTGTGAACCGATGTCTCGTGTCAGCCTACAGGATTCCATCAACCCTAAGCCCCAATCGGAGGGCATTGCCGAGGAGTACCCTCGATAATTGGCGCCGTCTGTGGGAACCCTGTCGGCGCAAGATCGGTCATCGGAAGATCCAGTCATGTCATCGGCAGCTTCATCGACACCATCATCGCCAAGTCTGGGAAGCCCGATTCGTTTCGGCTCCTATGAATTCACCCCGCACAGCGATTCATCTCGCTCGACCTTTTCTGATCTACAAGGAAACATGGAGATGACCTTCGGCAGCGTCCACTACAACGTCAACTCGGAAGGAGTCCTTCGACTGCTGGAACCACTCGCCTCCGGATCGACAGGTCCAAGCACGTCGCCATCAATCGACCTTTCGGCTGGTCTGGCGGACTCAACGAACTCGCCCACGCCATCGACTCCTCGTTCGACGTCTTCCATGTCAGTTGGATCTGACAATCCCACATCTTCGAAGATGACCTCGTACTACTGCTTGAACTGCGATACCTGACACGGGCTAGGATCAAGCGACACACCGTTCATCTACAATACCCAGTACTCATCGGGAGAGGACAGTGTCGACAGCATCATCCAAGGTGCCACCCGCAGAACGGCACACCACCAAGTTTACGTCGCCAATAACACGGGAAACACAAGGAACAGGGGAGACGGAGATCACACCCCCCGCTCCAACAGACGAGCAAGTTTTGGAAACAGCGCCAGTAACAACAACAACGATTATACCATCGCAGAGGAGGAGTGGGGGGCAGCCAAGGCAGCCGTTCTTAACAACATGCCGCCCCGCAGGAACCTCGGTTGGAACCCTCAACGCTTACCGCTCTATATTGGAGAAAAACCGGGAGCGCCTATCGAAAGAGCAAGCCACCCTCGAGAGACGCCTATCTGCTGCAGACCAATCTAGTGAACGACGGAGAGGCTCGCGAGGTAGCGCCTCTCGAAGGAATCAAGGGGCAGGCAAGCACCAATCAAGATTATCCAGACTCTCGGAAGATGATGCCAGAGAAATAACGTCGAATCTAACCAAGTCCTTTATGACCACGGACACCGCGGGCATGCCACGGCCAAAAACCGTCGCGGGAGCGACCGCCAATCTCGCAGCATACCTCATCAATCAGCGCCCTGAAGGTTCTATGGCCCAAGCCCATCGAGGTGCTGTAGCGATCCGAACCTGGTAGGGTTTGGATCTCTGTGCTTACTGTGCTATCCCTGGATCATAGCTAGCACACACAGTAACAAATGAATATCAAAATATAACATACGTCATTTTATTACTCAAACGATGAATCCAGAGTTTATTACATCCTTGCATAGCATAGCGGCTGGCTCACATTACATCGGAAACATAAATATACGTATTGGTATTCATCAACGCCACATGGCTTGTTGAGTATAGGCCCGTGATCCTATCGTCCTTACTCATCATCTGCAACAGGTAAAGTTATAGCCAAAAACATTTGGTCAATACTTTGAATGTATTGGCAAGTTACACAAGTTGCAAAGTGGTTTATGTTTTTATACATGCAAAGGTATGTCAAAGGAAGGCTCAGAGTTTATTTTGCGCAAAGCCAATTTTGTTTTGTGAAAATCTTTTTAGAAACTTTCTTTGTCTTTATATATTTTTAAAACAAAATAATATAGGGCTAGACAAATACAAGGAATCCACCAAGGTTCACCATCCTACATCCCATCCCCAAAACATGCTAAACTAACTCCAGAGCCACTCACTGGATAGAGTTAGCATGCATTAAGTTTTTAGGCAACACTAAATTCAGAGCCACTCACTGGATGAAAATAGTAATTGCAAAACAGTTCAGACAATCCTAAGTTCAGAGCCACTCACTGGATAAACTTAGCATGTCAAAAAAAATTGAAAAGGTTTTGAAAACATAGGAGATCCTTCATCCGCTTCAATCTTCAGTTGCTCAAATTGCTCATATCCGGGAGCACGGCTAATCGATTAGATCATACACTCTGCAGAGGTTGTACACTTTCCCCACATGTCACAATCCATCCTTTTTGTTGTATCCTTCATTTGGCTAAACCGGGCATGGATCATGACGAAGTTTTCCATAGAAGCCCCCTATACATAATCCCAGTCCGCCCGCAACTATGATCCGAAGACCCCTCTCCAATGGCGATACCGATGCAAGGGTTTTCCTCTATGTACGACTAAGCTAGAGCCCATATAGCATGTGGCTGTACTGGAAGCTTCTTTAACTGAAACTTTGAAGATCTTTTTGACCCTGGGCGGCGGTCCCCACCAAAATCTGAGTCTGCAGAGCCACTCACTGGATGCAGCTCTTGTAGACGCTCCCAACATACCACTCCGCCCAGAGGAAAACATTTTGATAAGTTTTTATTTCCAAAATATTTTTCACCATATCACCCCAGAATGGGCGCATGTCAATTTTCATAAATGATTTTGTTCTTTGAAAACCCATATCCCACGTCTACCAAGCAATTGGCTAAGCACTTATACAATATACGCATTTTAATAAAAAGGCTACAAGGAACATGGTAAGAAATCCTATGGCTTTCTACTAGGACTAGATGGACCTTGCGCGCTTTGCTGCGCCGTTTCTTCATATTCTCGTTTTATTTTTTCCTTGATGTGTGCGCATTTGGCTTCACCTATGCAACGCTTTTCTGCGTCATAGATTACTATGAAATATATTCCCATAGATTACTATGAAATAAATTGTAATCCTTTCGAAGTATGA